>NC_056743.1:1064133498-1064433498 GCF_019279795.1 Protopterus annectens
TGACAGCATTACAAACATTTTAGGGACATACTTTGTACTTGTGCTTTTTGAAGCATTCTTTAATTACTGACTTTTGAGTATTTTAGGCTATTTCGTACAGAAGTTTCCCTAAAAATGCAAAACTTTGCCTCTGAGAAGGTGTCAGGGATCAGGACTCCACTTAAGCTTTTCCAAAGAATGAGAAAGAAAGTAAGTAACATAACTGCATTTTTTATTTTACTCATTTTTCATTTATGAGAGTGGTAGATGCCGTTTCTAAACTTACTGCAAAGTAAGAGAATCTTATAAAATAAATTCTAGTCTAAACAATATACTTGAGTAAGAGTTTACAGGTAAATCCACCTCAACCTTAGATATCTGAATTCAGAAAGGTTACCAGGAGGTTTACGCTTGGTATATACCTTGTAGTAACCATTTCTAATTCAGATAGCCCTAGCATGGTGCTGCACCGTGAAGATATGCAGGACTAATGTGAGCTGTCTCTCTCTGGCCTACCTCAAATGCTAATGGGGTATTCCAAAGGAGAGGCCTCTGTTAATTACCCATGTGCTCTTCTCCTGGAAATGCATGCAATGAGGCATTTATGCAGCAACCCTTGTTAATGAACACGGCTAAAAGCTCGTGTTCATTTTGTCCTGTTAGAGGTAATTGCTGGGAAGTTTAGCAGACAGGTAGTGTTGGGAGTATCTGTGTGTGTGTGTGTGTGTGTGTGTGTGTGTGTGTGTGTGTGTGTGTGTGTGTGTGTGTGTGTGTGTAAGTAAAAGTATGAGTGGTATGACTGGTATAAGGTGAATGTGTGTGTGTGTGTGTTCTATATATATTATATATATATATATGTATATATATATATATATATATATATATATATCTATATATATATATATATAAACACACACACACACACACATATATATATATATCTATAGATATATATCTATCTATATATCTATATCTATATATACATATATATATATATATATATATATATATATATATATATATATGCGTGTGTGTGTGTGTGTGTGTGTGTGTGTGTGTGCATATGAATGCGTGAATGTGTGTTGGGTGGGGGCTGCCACGTCTCCTCACTCCCTTAGAATAACAAGCAAATCTACAATATTAATAAGTGGGGAAACTAGACACCAGGGACACTCTTTATATCTGCTCCTTTCCATGAACAATTTACACATGAAAGGTTACCTAACTGAGTTTAACCTCTTGACAGTGCCTGTTATGTCAACAAGCTAGCAAATCAAGACAGCAACATAACTGCTTGCTTATTGACTGATTAACAATATATATTTAGAAATTAGTATATTCCTTATATTCCTTGCACTCCCACTTGGCTTACATATACTATTTCTGTGATCACTCTGTCATAGGGAAATGAGAACAGCCTGATCTTATAATATTGGACCATTTCCCAAGAAATCTATAACAGGTTGGAGCATTCATTCTATGAAAGTTAAAACAGGTTGCAAGTTTCCTGTTGTTCGCAGTTTGCTAAATCAAGGTTGCCTAGGTCATGCAGTAACTGCACTGCACTGTTAAGAGAGGAGGGAGAAGATGAATTTTTCTATATTTCTAACATCTTCTCCCCCATCTCTTGAGTTTGTACAATCTCATAGAAGATAAATCTGGAAATCCCTGCTGTAGGAGCTTGCCCCCACATTGGAGGTGGAGGTGATGCTTTCTCCCTTCAAAAACTGCTTTTTCATGCTTTCCTACTTCAGCAGTGTCACAGTTTTGAGACCAGGACCTCCTAAGGCTTTGGACTTTTTCCTTTGATTAATCACATGTTATGTAAATGATACATGATTGATCATAGTAGGCTCCTGAGTTCATCCATCCATGATACTGCTGGTCATTCTCTCACATCTTGAAGTCTTCAATTATATGACAAGATGGCCACTCGAGAAGCATTGAGTGTGACTTGTCAGTGTTGCCTTCAAATAAAAGCACTGTCCTCTTTTTCTTTTTGTCCCTTGCAAAGCCTTAGGTTTTGTGTGAATGGTTCTTTACTTATATGGTTGTTTTTTAACTTTATAATTTTGTATTTCAGTTCCTTTTATTTATTTATGTATTTGTTTCTGAGTATGTCAGTTTATTTCTGATGTTGGGGAGGGACTTTCTTTTCCTCTTACTGTTACATGTGATTTTTGACACCACTGTATTAATCACTTTAATGTTTTATACATTTTAACTTTTTTTCCCTTTGATGTTACTGGTGGTGTTCTTTTTAGTTGACCAGGCGCTTCCAGTTGATCGGCTAGCTCATCCCTCCCAGTCTCCCCCCCGCCCCAAAGGCCTGCCCCAATCCTTCTTCAACATATTTTATTAAAAAATAATAATAATTGCTTTTTAAAACTGTAGCAATCTGTTTGCTACAAATGTAGCAAACAGTTCATGCAGTTTAGCCCCTGATTGCATGGAGTGCTACAGTGCTCAGGTTTAGGGTAAAACAATTGTTTTACTTTTAAACTGTAACAAACTACTTGCTGCAGTATAGCAAGCAGTTGCTACAGTTTAGACCACACATGGAGAACTACAGCACCCAGGTGTGACTGCAAATGCAGTACTGGCTTTTAAAACTGCCCCAACTGGCTTTTAGAACTGCCCCTAACACTTTGCATCCAGGGTATTTGCCCCTCTCTCCCTCAGTCCACCTATGCTACCACCTCCCCTCACTAGCCCATTCCTTACCAGCAGTGAGAGCCCTATGGCCCATTTAATCATTAATTTGCTGAAGTTAGAGCCAGGTGGATAAGGGACAAGAACTATCATCTATCTGGTTGTGGATTTGATTTTTATTGTTTTAGTATTAAATATAGGTTTTTGGGCAGCACAAGGGTGCAGAGTATAGTGTGGTAACCTTACACCAAAAGGTTCCCTGATTCAGTACTTGGTTGGGGTGTCTTATAGGTTCATAGGTAGGTACTAGGCTATCAGCCCAAGGGCCTACGTAAGACTAGCAAATAAGGTTCCCTGGCTTACGCCACCCAAGAAAGTTATTTTCCTGTGCCACTGTCGAGCAGAGACAGAAAAGTGATCCCCGGGGTGTATTTCCTATTTCCCATCCACTCATCAAGATTTTTCTTGAAGAATGCTAATGAAGAACTTTGCTTGACATAGATGGCTAGCCTGTTCCAGAGTATGGGAACTCTCTGGGACAGGAATCTATCCCTCCAACATGGTCTGTTTATTGTGGTGACAAGGTTTAGGTCCCTAGAGTATGTAGCTCGGAGGGATTGGGATTTCTTTAGGTGTAGCATGTCCAACAGCTCTGGGTTTGACATAGCTTTATATGTTAGGCAGTGATCACCTCGGTGTAGGCGATATGCTACGGAGTAAAGCTGGCGTTTTTTGAGGCGGTCAGTGTAGGGCATTTGTTTGAGGCCAGTAACCCTCTTTTTGAGGTACTTCTGTGGCCTTTCCAGCTGCTGCAGATGTCTTGTGAGGTAGATTCCAAAAGGGGCATTGTACTCTATAATGGGTCTAATGAGTGTCGAGTAGAGAGGAACAATGACCTCTTTTTTCCTGGGTGAGAACCCTTTTATGATGAGGTGTGCCATGTAGAAGGACTTCCTGACTACTGTGGCGATGTGACTACCAAAGGAGAGACTACTGTCCACCTGGGTCCCAAGGACTCTTATCACACATTTGGTGTTAAGTAGATTGCTGCCTATGTGGTAGTTCATGGGTACAGAGTTTTTACCAAAGGGGATGACACTGCACTTTTTGCCATTGAGCTTGAGGCCATGGCTCTGACACCAGGCATTTGTTTCAGCGAGGCCCTTCTTTAGGCTGTACACATCATTTGGGAACTTGACTATAGCTCCTAGCTTGCAGTCATCTGTGAACCTTGTTAGCCAGAGGCCTTCTGTGTTAGCCTGTACTTCAGAGAAGTAGATACCAAACAGGAGAGTTCCCAGGATGGAACCCTGTGGTACTCCACTTGTCACTGCTTTGAGGTCAGATTTGGAGTCTGCAACTTTTACATTGTGGGTTCTGTCAGTGAGCCAGTTGGCAACTCATCTTGTGACATAGAGATTTATACCTAGTTTAGTGAGTTTAGCTATAATTCCAGAATGGGGGATGGTGGCAAAAGCCTTGGCGAGGTAAAGATAGGCTGTGTGAACCACCTTACCCTCATTTACGGCTTTGGTGACTGCCTCAAAGAAGTCGATCAGGTTCAGGAGCCATAATATGCCTTTTACAAACCTGAACTGGGTGAGATCCAGAGTTTGGAGGTTACCAATGTCTTTGTTTTTGAGTTTCATGATGATATGTTCCATGGCCATGCAGATCAGGCTCGTCAGGCTAATAGGTCGATAGTTGCCAGGATCAGTGGTGGCTCCCCCTTTGTGGAGTGGGATAACTGTTGCTGTGCACCATTCAGTGGGCACGAAGCCTGATGCAAGGCTATTATTGAACATGGTGCTTAAGTGGGGAGCCAGTTCGTTCTGAAGTTCGTGTAAAACGCAGCCTGGGATGTTGTCCAGTCCCATGGATGCTGTGTTTTTGGCTTTAGAGAGTACAGCTTTTACCTACATAGTTGTGATTACAGGGACTCTGCGTTCTTCCTGTATAGATATGGGCCCTTTAGAGGGTGAGGGGGGGGGGATAAAATTAGCACTGAACCTATCTGTCAGGATGTTGGCAATATCAGTTGGTTCTGTAATTTTCGTGCCTTTGTACTGTAATCTTCTGTGCAGAGTCTGCCTACATTCGTGTGGGTTTTGTCAGGGTGCTCCAGTTTCCTTCCACATTCCAAAGACATTCAATAGTTGGATTGGATACCCTAAACTGGCCATGTGTGTGGTGTGGAAGAAATACCATGGCAAGGCTGGCCATCTGATGATGTAAACTTTGGCTCTATATGATTGTCATTGTTGAAGTGATACCCTGAGGCCATGTACAAAAATGGGAAAAAGGGTTTGTGGATGGATGAATTAATTGTAGTTCTTTGTGTTTTGTTTACATTTTTATGTACTTTGGTGTCATATGGAGGTGTTAAATTGCAACCACTGTGGTACTTATGTTAAATGTCATGATCATTTCTATGTTTGTAACTAGAGCTGTCTAGCTGATACTGATAAAACAGAGTGTGAACAAGTTAGAGATCAGTTGCATATCATGTGTAGATAAATTTCTAATGATGTGTACAGAGTTTAGTTAGGATAATTAATTTAAGTTACTGTCATTATCTTGATGGGTGCACATATATATGTGTGTGTGTGTGTGTGTGTGTGTGTGTGTGCGTGAGTGCATGTGATACACACACACACACACACACACACACACACACACACACACACACACACACACACACACACACACACACACACACACACACACACACACACACACACACACACACACACACACAAATACTATATACATTAATTTCATCTGTTTAATTGAATGGACACAGGACTGGAGTGTGTATAAACACCATTTGGTCAGCAGAAACAGGTGGTCAACATGTGGAATACGCACATTTCTCATGTGGAGTAAAGGCCCTTTCCCTGGGGATTTTGTGATCTCAGAGTTAGCAGGGTGTATATAGAAGCAGCACACAGCTTGCCGTCCCCTGAAAAAACTCTTGTGTTTGGTTTTGCCTGAGGAAAGTTAATCCTCGTAGCATGCTCAGTAGCTGTTGATGTTTCATTTTTCTACATTTTGATGTCAACTTTATGGACATTGATCCTGTGTCCATTCAATTAAAAAGGACATATATATATATATATATATATATATATATATATATATATATATATATATATATATATATGTCTATATGTGTGTGTGTGTGTGTGTGTGTGTGTGTGTGTGTGTATAGATAGACATAGATATATAGATATATATATCTGAAGTACAGGCCAACACTAAGGGACTCTGGATAACAAAGTTTGCAGATGACAGCAAACTGGGAGCCATTATTGAATTCCCAAATGATGTAGATACTCAACAAAAGGGCCTTACAGTAACAGATGCTTGGTGCCAGAGCCATGGGCTCAAGCTCAATGCCAAGAAATGTATAGTTATTCCCTTTGGGAAAAAACATGTATCCGTGAATTACCATATAGGTGGCAGTACACTAAACACCGAAAGTTTGATAAGAGACTTAGGGACACAGGTGGACAGTGGTCTCACCTTCGATAACCACATTGCCACAACAGTCAGGAAATCCTTCTATGTGGCACACCTCATCACTAAGGGCTTTTCATCCAGAAAAAAGGAGGTCATTGTCCCACTGTACTCATCCCTCATTAGACCCATTATAGAATACAATGCTCGTTTGGTATGTACCTCTCAAGACATCTGCAACAACTGGAAAGGCCACAGAAATACCTCACTAAAAGAATCACAGGCCTAAAGCAGATGCCCTACGCTGACCGCCTTAAAAAACTCCAGCTATACTCTGTCACATATCGTCTACTCAGAGGCGATCTTTGCTTAACATACAAGGCCATGTCAAACCCAGAGCTGTTGGACATGCTACACTTAAAGAAATCCCAATCCCTCAGAGCCACACGCTCCAGGGATCTAAACCTTGTCATCACAATAAACAAAACATACTGGAAGGATAGGTTCCTGACCCAGAGACTCCCCAGACTCTGGAATAGATTGCCCATACATGTCAAGCAGAGTGCCTCTTTGGCCCTCTTCAAAAGGAACCTTGACGATTGGATGGGAGAAAGGAAATTCACCCCGGGGATCACCTCAGTCGCCCTGCTAGACAGGGTTCCAGGGAAGTAAATAGTGTGGGAAGCAATAGCCAGGGAATTGTTATGGCTAGGCTTATATAGGCCCTAGGGCTGATAGCCTAGTACCAACCTATGAACCTATATAGATATATATGGATATAAATGATGGAGATGATATTGTTCTCTTGGTCTCTAGCGACTGTGTAATATTTGGTATGCCATGGAGTGGTTCATTGCTGAGTGAAAGCAGATGGAATGAGAATCAGCATTGCTAACTCTGAGCTCATGACCCAGAAGACCTACGTGGCTTCACCCAGCTAATAAGCTTCATCAACAGAATCAATAAAAGCACTAACAAGCAACCCATGCTGGACTGGATATTGACAAACAAATCTCATAATATAAAATATTCTGGTTGCTTACCAGATACTATAAGTGACCGCTTCCCAACCTATGTAATCAGACAATAACATGCTTCACCCAGTCTATAAACAAGTACACAATTTAACTACATTTGACAAAGAAACATTTATTACAGCCCTGCCCTATTACAACTAGAATGTATTAAAAGTAATGCTCCTAAATGAAGCAATTACTCACTTCCATTACACTGTCCTAAAAATACTAAATGATTCAGCACCATTTAGGACAAGAAGGGTAAAATCTAACACAGAATCATGGCAAATAAAAGAGACCAAACATCTCATCCTGCAAAGACATAAAGCATGAAAAGAATGGTATAAGAATAAAACACAACATGCCTTTCAGAATTTTAGATATCTAAGAAACAGTACTAAGATCCTTGTTAAAGCTAACTAGAAATCATACTACAGTAATCTTCAAAAAAAGTACCAAAACAACACCAAGCTTTTTTGATCCTCTCTAAATAAACTATTACACCCTGGCCATACCACTACACCCCATCCTTCTACTTCAGACAACAGAGAGTCTATAATCACTTAGTTCAACATTCATTTTCTCCAGTGAGTTATATCACTACTCAGTGACCACCTCACTTCACCACTCCAACTTCCATCTGTTCTTGAGATTCACCACACTGCTTTTTAGTTTTCAGCCCATCCCAACATTGACCATAAAAAAATTACTAGCCACATTAAAAGCAACAACCTCAGCTGCCAATAACCTTACTACTGAGTTCCTCAAAATAGGTGCAGAAGCACTAGCCTTCCCTGTATTTGTTCTAATTAACAGGTCAATAACTGAAAACTATGTCCCTACCGTCAGGAAAAAAATCCATTATAATACCCCTCACAATGGAAGCACTTCAACAGAATTAACAAGCTATAGACCTATTGCTGTCCTATCACCCCTGTCTAAAATCCTCGAGAAATGTATTCAGTCCCAGCTGTTCCCACCAGGAAGAAATATAGAATTAACTCAAAAAACAAGCCACCATGGTGGAATCACAACACCAATAGACTGTATAACAGAAGGAAGAAAATCATGTCAAAAATTGGATGGTGCAGCACCCAGCAGGATAAAAGCACCCTTAATAAACTAAACAAACAACTCAGAGGACAAATAAAGTCTACCAAAGTCAAATGTGAGGTAAATTTGGTCTCCCAGGCCAAGGACAACCACAAGGCATTCTTCAGATATATCCACAACCTCAAAAGCAATACACATTTGTGTGCAGAGCTCATTGTTAATGGACCCACCTATACTGAGCCAAAAGATATAGCAAACCTCCTGGCCAACAAATTCAGCTCCAACTTTACCCCTGTCTCCCTCTCTCAACCATCAAATATAACGCCCCTCTACTATCACTAGGGAACAGATCCTTAATGCTCTCTCTAAGGCCAAGAACACTGCATGATTGGACCCAGATAATATCCTAAGATGCTTTTTAAATAGCATGAAACATGGCCTATCAGGCCCTCTGGAATTTCTATTTGTGCCTCATGAATGTAGAACAGCAACTGTCATCCTTCTGCACAAAGGTGGGCCATCTACAGACCCATAAGTCTCACTAGTCTCATCAGAAAAGCCATGGAAAGAATTATCATGGAAATGATTAATAATAACATAGAAAACCTACAGACACTGGATGCAAAACAATTTAATTTTGTCAGGGGCAGGTCATGCCTATTCAACCTGGTGAAGTTCTTTCAGGAGGTCATCAAAGCAATAGATGACAGCAAAATAGTTCACACTACCTACCTTGACCTGGCCAAGGCAATTGACAAAATACCCCACTCAAGCATTGTTGACAAAATCAAAAAGTTAGGAGCAAACCATTATGTTACCTAGTGGATAGCCATCTGGTTCACAGACAGGACTCAGGAAGTTAGAACTGGAGAGTCCACCTCTACCAAGAGTCCATTCACAAATAGAGTGCCTCAGAGATTGGTCCTGGGACCACTTCTTTTTGGCATTTACTTCTCTGAAGTCATGCCTAATGTCAATGGCCTCTGGCTGACTAAAATTGTGGATGATTACATAGGCTTGCCCTCCACGTCAGAGGTGCAGGAAGCGCTTACTCCCCCAAAAGTGAAGTTTAAAGGAGAAGAGAGAGCTTTGAAATTTGCTCTTTTCCTGTTTTTTCTGTCTTTTTTTTCATCTTGTTAGTAGTAGACATTATGGGTGCTGACATTTCAATAGGGAGCCAATGCCCTAGTTATTTCTTTTTTAACAAGGTTAAAGTGTTTTCTCTGAAATTCTGTATTCTGAGTTTCTGAAGTAAAATTTTATGGCTGACAGTCTCAAGGGCCTGGGTCATGTCAATAAATACTCCTGCTGTTATAAGACATTCATTTAGATTGCAGTAAATGGTGTTAGTGGCAGGCAGGAGAGCAGTGGTTTGAAAGGCATTCCAGAATGTATACTGACAATTATTAAGTAGATCATAGCTACTAATATGTTTGAGAATTTGGGTATATAAGAATTTCTTGAAATTTTAGTAATTAGATATAATTGGGTAGCAGTTTTTGAAATCCTTGGGAGAGGGGATCTTTGGAAGGAGAAAAACAAAAGCATGGTTAGCAGCTATGGGAAAAATGCCATTGGTGACAGGTTGAAGATATGGGTTAATCACTTGGCAATGTAATCCGCTGCTTTTCTAAGAAGATATACTAAACTTGTTTGAGGAATAATTTAGGTTTTGCAGAAGTTTTTTGTTTTTATTTTGCTGAGATTTCTGAGAAGTGGAATTTAGCTGTGCATTCTGTTATTAGCTGTTATATTGCTTTTCAGAAAAGTTTTGGTTTATTTATTTATTTTATTTATTTATTTCCAGTTTGATAACTGGGGATGTCCACTGGGCCCGAAGGCCCGTTTTCAGTGGAGGCCCGGGGAGAAAAGCTCCATATTGCAAACACATTGCACACTTAAACAATTTACAAACAAGTAAAATATAAATTTTTTATGCAATTGTATTGTTAGCACAGAAAAAATACACATATATTTAAAATGCAAAAGAAGTAAATCAGAAGAGAAGTGTTGGAAAGAGGAGGTGCAAGGAAATAAAGGAGAAGAAATGCCAGGAGGAGGAAAAAAGAACAATTAGACAAAGATTCATTTTATGTTTGTGGTCAAAGATACATTTTACGGTTGTGGTCAAAGATACAGTTGCAAGAAGAGGCATTATAGGCAGTAGGGAAGTGAAGATATAAAGAGTATTTACATAGAGTTTATACAGGGGGAAAAATGATAAAGAAGTTGAGGGTGGGGAGCTGAAGAAAGAGTTGGAAGAAGAGGGGCAGGAGGGAGAATAATGAAAAGGGGACATAATAGGATCTAGGTAGGAAGTATACAATTACATTTCCAGTTTTGGGAGAGGTGAGAATGGAGTAGAGATTTGAATTGTTCAGGGCTTGTAGTGATTCTTAGCAGGGGAGGAAGCAAGTTCCATTTTTTTGCTATAGTATAAGAAAGTAGAAGGTGGCCAGGGGGTTGTTTAGGTTTGTGCACTGAAAGAAGATTTTGGTGGGCTGATCTTAGGGGCCTGAGAGGAGTGTAGAAAGGCAAGATATTAGTGCAGGGCAAGCAGTGGGTTTAAAAATGAGTTTGTGGGCAGTAGTAAGTTGGAGGTAGTCAAGATGATTAGGGAGTTCTAGCCATTGAAGACTATGGAGGGAGATGCAATGGTGTGTAGAATGAGTAGAGTTAGTAGCGAATTTGGCGATTTTGTTGTAGCAACTTTCTAGTTTTGAGGAGATAGAAGCTGTGAGGTTGGTTAGAAGAGGAGCACCATACAATAGAGAAGGTAGAAGGAAGGTGGAGGTGAGGGTTTGTCTTCTAGTTAATGATAGAAAGGGAGCATTTCTATAAAGCATACCAAGCTTCTGATGTTTTTTTTTTATGTTTAGTTGAATATGAGTATTAAATTTCAGGTGTTCATCAATGGTAACACCAAGTAGTTTGGCACACGTAACAACTTCAATTGAGGAGTGGGTGAGGCTGGTGATCTTGAAAGAGTGCTTGTCAAGTGGGAGGGCTTTTGAGGGGGAGAAAAGAATGATATGGGATTTATTGGCATTAAGGGAGAGATGGTTTTGAAGCATCCAATTCTCTGTAGTTGCGAAGGCCAATTGGGTCTTGGCCTGGAGCTCGGGAAGGCTAGAGGCTGAGCAGACTAAAGTGGAGTCATCTGCATATTGCACTATTTGAGAGTTTGGAATTGCAGAGTGAAAATCATTGATGAAGACATTAAAGAGCATTGGTCCAAGAATAGAACTCTGTGGAACTCCAGTAGGGGTAGGAAGGAAGGTAGAGGTACCTGTTTGCCATTTCACAGCTTGGGATCTATCTGAGAGATAACTCTTTTGCCAATGGCTGCAGTCCTTTTTGTCTCACTCATAAAGCTTTAGCAGAGTTGGTAGCAGCTGTTCTGTTTGTTTTTTAAGGAGATGTATTTTTGCTGTAGGTAGTTATCAGAAGGAGTATGTGGCTATGTTTTCCAGGCTTTATATCTCTCTTTCATCATTGTCCTGATATGGGGCAGTGCTGTCTTATGAGCCTTCTTTTATTCATTGGAAATAGGGAATTTTGGACTCAAAACCAGGAAAAGAGCGAATCTCAGACATCACTCTTCTCGTTTAAACTTCACTTTGGGGGGGGTCAAGCCCTTCCTGCACCCCTGATGTGGACGGCAAGCCTCCCACATACCCTAAACGTATATAACAGACAAACTTATATAACGGTCTTCTGTATGGTCAGGAATGCTATACAGAGGGAACTAAGCCACAAAAGCCAGTACTAAGTTAATGGTTTGGCATTTTTGTTCTGGTAATGGTCTAGCAATCCTTATTTGGGGTGGATGTTCTATAGGACCAAGTGGAAATAACAGTATAATTGTCAGTGAAGTCAATAGGGAGTATTTGTATAGCATTACTTCTGTCTTTAATGTTGCTTATTATAAAGTCAAGTGCAGAGTTGATAGTCATTTGCTAATTTGGTCTGGTAGACTCTTTTTCCAATTGTTTCTGGTTGCATTGGAGCAGTGTTTTATGGAGCTGTTTTAAATCGCGGCTCATGATATTGATGACAAAGTCCCTGAGAACGATGGTGTTTTGGGGGGCAGCTGCTTGGAATGATGTGAAGGATAGTTTTCAGTATGATAATGAGAAAAGAAAGAGGGAGAACATAACTAGCTCGACTCAGAGATTGTTGTCCTTTCCAGCTTTAAGCAACAGGAGATCTAGTCGACTAAACTAAACAATCAGAAAGCTAAGTAAGAACGTTGCAAGCTTGTAAAAAAATAAGAATCCGGAGAGTGTTCCTCCTGAAAGATTGGGGTGAATGTGGAGTGTAATTAAGCCATTAAAACACTGAAGAAATGAGCAAGAGGAAATGTCTCTTAATTGTAGGTAAGGGTACAACTAGATGGTCAAAAACCTGAATCTGGAACAAGAATGTGTATGAGGGACATGGAGATACTTGTTCGTGGGAGGGTAGTGAGCATACAAATTCTATTTTTAGGGCAGGTAGGCATTCAGAATATAACTGGTGACTTTAATAGTGTGATTTGAGAACCAGAAGGAACAATAAATAATGAATAAAGGAGGACTGTGCAAACAGTGAACACCTGATAGAGCAAAGAAGCATTCATGGCTCTTTTACATCTACCTAAAGTTTAGTGCCATTTCACTGCATGCCTACAGAAACATAACCAGACAGAGAGAAGAATTTATGTATGGATAGTGTGAGGGCTGGTAATGTAGAGGTCACTGTGGTACAGCTAAGACTTTTTGAACTGTATACCAGTCTGTATAACAAATTCCATAATGTAGTCCATGTATTGTAGACCTCTACCACATACCTCACAACCTCTAAAACCGAGAAATCTGGACAAAGCCATATATAATGTGGGTCAAAGGCCCCAAAATGGGGACAATTTTTAAATATTGCTTTTACAAATATAGAAAGTTGACAGAATAACAGATTTTGCATTAGTATGAATTTTCTGAAGAGTATGAAGTCTGTAACTCAAACATCTGTCATTATTTTCTGATTTCAGTCCTCAATAATTTGCCAGTGATTTGCCAGACAACCACAATTTTAAGAGGAGCAGACCACAAATATGAGGCAAAAATCTGGACATTCTGCAAAAGACTATATAGCTCAGAGATATTCTTTACCACCTTGATGGACAGAACATGTTTCTGACAACATGTGTATACTGACTGACAAATTGATTTGAACACGTACTACCTCTGTATTTGTTTCAGCCTTGTGTCCTGGGTCGAAACTGGAAAGGGTTCTTTGAACAGTCAACTTACCCAGTTATTATATGTCAAAACTGAAAAAACCCCCACTAGGCTACCAGTTATTCGAGAGGTAAATTACCAAAATGTGTGTTTGTGTGTGTGTGTGTGTGTGTGTGTGTGTGTGAATATATATATATATATATATATATATATATATATATATATATATATATATATATATATATATATATATATATATATTGTATTCTACCACATAATAATATTTTGAGAAATGAGCTTAGAGAAATGAGCTTACAGAGGCTATGTCCGTGATGACCAGCTGGGGAGCTACTTCACAGACAGATTGGGATAGTGTAGTTGAACAGATAACACTATGGCAACTGAGCTATAATGTGACAATGTGCAAGGTAGTGCACTTTGAATAGCAAAAATCTGTGTGTGTTTATTCTAGGAAATGTGCTGCACTGTGTGTCTGTTGAGATGGATTCACAATTAAGACTTATAACAAGTGCACTGGTCCCTAAAAGTTTGGAAGACTTGAAAATGAAGTGACTAACATGCTTCTTTGCATTGGCAGGGGTGCTGATTTAGAAAGGCACACATGGTTTGTTTGATATATAGGACTTTGGTGAAATTTAATTTGTAGTTCTCTGTATTGTTTGGGAGATGAGATCTGGAAAATTGTAGTAGTTCTGTGAATACTCATCTGTTCGACATTGCTGCTTTAAGAAGTTGTTACATATTCTGTGGAGAGGAATGCTTTCTCCTTATGCAAATTAAATTACCTCCTCCCCCTGTAAGACTCATCTATTCACAAAGAAAGCTGTCCCTGAATTTGAAGATGAAATTCATTAAACAGGAAGCCAGGCAGTTACTTGTAAGTCAGTTTCATAATTCACAGTTAAATGTAGTATGTTACTGTTTAGGTGGCTTTGGAGAAGTTGTTTATTTAGTTATATTTGGTAACTACTGCAATACAGCATCCAGGTGCAATGAACTGAGGAATGATGAACAAATGTGAGGGTAAATGCTGAGAAGTTTTTAATGCAATGGCGCTATTATGTCAGACTCGTACCTGTGAAAAGAAGGCTAAGTATTTGACATATAAAAGGATGGGAGTGAACAAAAGACAGACTTGTGTTTGTGAGTATTTCTCTGAGGTTTAGCTTGCAGCACTAAGGTCAGAGGACACATTGGGGGAGGTCCCTTGTTATTTGTGAATAGGAATTGTTTGGGAAGATGTGGAAATGAATGATTAATGGTCTTGTGAACGTATAATTTCTCAGAAAGTTACGGATGAAGCAGAGGTTCACAGTTTACATTAAGTGAAATTCAGTTTTCCTTAAGAATTATTACTAAAGATCCTGCTTAGATTTTTTATTTGTGTTTTCTGTAAGTTGCATGTGAACTTGCAGATTTTGCAAGCTGTTTATAATGTCTGCATTACTTTACAAGGTGCAGAAAAAGATACATTGGAGAGGCAGAGTTTTGATTTGTACATTAGTTGAGTTTCAGCCTTACAGAAATTTGGAATGTCCCCGATACATTGCCCTGTTAAATGTTTGCTATACAAAGTGTCTTGGTTGATGGTCATATCGGTGACATCAGTATTGTATCTTCACACATGATGCAGTGCTCAGAGGTTACACTGGTGAAGAAGTAAGTGGAACTCTGTTCTAGCTCCTGCAACAACTTTTCCCACTGAATGCTGTTAGAGAATGCCTCAGCCTCACACATAATGCAGTGCTCAGAGGTTACACTGGTGAAGAAGTAAGTGGAACTCTGTTCTAGCTCCTGCAACAACTTTTCCCACTGAATGCTGTTAGAGAATGCCTCAGCCTCACACATAATGCAGTGCTCAGAGGTTACACTGGTGAAGAAGTAAGTGGAACTCTGTTCTAGCTCCTGCAACAACTTTTCCCACTGAATGCTGTTAGAGAATGCCTCAGCCTTACCATGAATATCTTATCTGTTATATCAATGGATATTACTTTTGATCCATGGTTTCACATTTGGCACCCTAAGTAATCACTTCTGACGTTACAAGTTTGGGAATAAGAACTTGTAAAATAAATGTTACATAACAGGACAATTAACAAAATACTGAGGGTTATGCTACTCAACACCAGGAGTTTAAATCTCAAAATGCACGCACTCGAAGTACTCCTCAGTATGGAGAACGGCGACATATGTGCAGTAAATGAAACCTGGTTCAAGGCTACAGAGAGCACCCCAGCACTACCGGGCTACAACTCTTAACACACGTTTTGGCCACAGAACACGGACCGAAACCTAAAAAGAGGGGGGGGTGTATCCATATTCATCAAGGATACTTACACCTCCAGGTTAGTGGCGCAGCATGATACCTCTGAGATCATCCATATGCAACTAACATCGGACAAATCTGCAATGCAAATTGTGGCTTGCTACAGATCACCCTCCATGACCCAGGACCACCACTCCACCTTTCTGGAGACACTTGGAAAACTTGAAGGTCCTACCGAACACCCTGATATTGGGCGATTTCAATTGCCCTACCATTAACTGGGAAAATTACTCGAGTACAAACTCCCAGGCCAGTGCTTTCTGGAATTCATCAACTCAAATGCCCTGGATCAGCTGGTAAACTCCCTTACCAGAGGTGAAAACATATTGAACCTGGTCATGCCCAACATGGGCGACAGCTGTTCCACACTAGAGGTCACTGGTTAGATCACACCATAAACTAATCACTCTGGATGTCCACACCCCACCACCACCCCCTAACTAAGGAAACCACAGTAAAAAAACTTTTCTAAAGCAAACTTCACCTTACTTAAGACAGAGGCGGTAAATTTCACAGCCCCCATGCTAAAGGATAACACTGCCCAAAATGCAGAAACCTTTACAAATGCACTCTGTGGGCACCTACAAGGATGCATGGATCGTGCCATCCCTAGCAAAACCAGGACTCACTCCTCTAAGAAAAGGAAACCAGTCTGGTGGACCCCTGCCATAAACAGGCTATACAATAGAAGGAGGAAACTAGTTCAGAAAAAAAGCAAATCTCAAGTAGGAAAGGCATCCCTGATCAGTATCAGTAAGAAACTAAGGTCCCTTATAAAATCATCCAAGGCTAACTTCGAAAGAAAAATAGCCAAGGATTCAAAAGATAACCACAAGGCCTTCTTTAGCTATGTCAAGAATCTAAGTGGCAACTCGCAGATATGCACTGAGCTAGTGCAAAATAGCACAAAATATACTGAACCTACTGATATTGCTAATATCCTGGCAGATAGATTCAGTGCAGACGTCACCCCCCCCCACCTCCAAAAGGGCCAACAACAATACTGGAAAAGTGTAGTGTCCTGGAAATCACAGATGCACCGGTGAAAACAGCCCTTTCAAAAGCCAAAAACACAGCATCAATGGGGCCAGATGGTGTCCCAGGCTGCGTCTTGCACGAACTACAGAATGAACTAACCACCCACCTAAATACACTGTTCAACCCCAGCTTCTCCACAGGCTATGTGCCCATAGAAAGGCACACAGCAACAGTTATTCTGCTCCACAAAGGAGGGGCCACAACTGATCCTGGTAACTATCGCCCCATAAGCCTGACTAGCCTGGTCTGCAAGGCTATGGAGGGCATCATCATGGAACTCATTAACAAAAACATTGGGAACGTCCAAACACTTGACCTGACCCAGTTTGGCTTTGCTAAGGGCAAATCATGCCTACTAAACCTGATTGACTTCTTCGAGACAGTCACCAAGGCCATAGACAAGAGAAGAGTGGTTCACACAGCCTACCTTGACCTCACCAAGGCTTTCGACACCATTCCACACTCTGGTATTACAGAAAAACTCACCAGCCTGAACATAAACCCCTATGTCCCGAGATGGGTTGCCAACTGGCTTACAGACAGAACTCACATGGTAAGAATAGCGGGCTCCAGGTCAGACTCTAAACCAGTCACAAGTGGTGTCCCACAAGACTCAGTCCTGGGACCCCTACTGTTCAGCATATACTTCTCAGAAGTACAGGCAAACACAGGAGGACTATGGCTAACCAAGTTCGCTGATGACTGCAAACTGGGAGCCATAATTGATTCTCCAGCTGACACGGACATCCTCCAAAAGGACCTTACTGAGACGGACACTTGGTGTCAAAGTCATGGCCTTAAGCTAAATGCCAAAAAATGTATAGTCATCCCGTTTAGGAAAAACAAAACACCCACGAATTATCACATAGGTGGAAGACCCCTTAATACAGAAGAGGTAATAAGAGATCTGGAGACCCAGGTAGATACTAATCTCTCCTTTGACAATCATATTGCCAAAGTAGTTAGGAAATCCTTCTATGTGAGCCATCTAATTACTAAAATGGTTTGCATCTAGAAATAAAGAGGTTATAGTGCTCCTCTACTCATCACTCATCAGACCCATCATACAGTACAATGCCCCATTTTGGATGTACCTCACAAGACAATTCCAACAGCTGGAAAGACCACAAAAGTACATCACCAAGAGGATTACTGGCCTCAAACATATGTCCTATGCAGTCTGATTGAAAAAACTCTGGCTGTACTCGGTGGCATATCGCTTACTCAGAGGTGATCTCTGCCTGACCTACAAAGACACGTCCAACTCAGAATTGATGGACATGCTCCACCTAAAGAAATCCAAGTCACTGTGAGACACGCACTCTAGTGAACTAAATCTCGCCACAACAATAAATAGAACATGCTGGAGGGATAGATTCCTGTCACAGAAACTCCCCATGCTTAGGAACAAAATTCCTAACTACATTAGGCAGAGCCCCTCACTAACACTCTTCAAGAGAAACCTTGACGAGTGGAGGGGTAACAAAATACACTCCTGGGATCACTTCATTGACTCTGCTTGACAGAGGCTTAGTTAATTAATCGATGGGGCGGTGAAAGCTGACACACTCTGGCTAGGCTTATAAATGCCCTCGGGCAGATAGCCTAGTACCTACCTATGAACCTATAAAGGCCATAGGCATTATGAGAACCAAACCCAGTGCTGTGACATTTACCCAGCTCTTCCACAGGCTCCAACTAATTTGTTGCATTATAAAAAAGGGATCCAGCATCTGCATCCACAAGCCAGCTTTCCAGTTTCCTAGGGCTGACTGTCTTAAACCACCTTGCCAGTTTCAATCTATCGTGAAATCTGAAATACATAGTTTAGTTCAGCCACTTGTTTGCCTTCAGCATACTGGGAATGACAGAGCAAGATGCAGAAGACAGGAAGAAATGGAAACAGTTGATCTGCTGTGGTGACCCCTAACGGGAGCAGCCAAAAGAAGAAGAAGAAGATGTTCAGTGGAGCTAATGTTTGTGATTTGAAACTGTATTGAGGGGGAGTATTAAACTTTTGTTTGCTCCAACTTTTTTTTTGTTTGCTCCAACTTTTTTCTGTGGCATAACGTAATGATGACCGCTTGCAGCAGTCTCTTCATTTACCATGTGATAAGTCCCTTTTATAAGTTATACTTTCATTCCACATCCACCCCCCCCCCATTGTGTTGATAAGAGTAACCGTTTTAGAGGATCCTATGTTAAAATACTAGCTGCCCTGTTTGTGTCCTGTTTTCTTGACGTACGTTATCATCTCAGAGAGAATACAAAAAACATGGTTTATTTATTTGGTGAAGAGTGGAAATGATAGCGCTGATTAATTGGACTTAACTGTATGATTTTGAACTTCCTGTCTGATGTATTTACAGCAAATACATAAAAGCAGTGGTGTGTGTGTGCGTGCCTCTTCATACTGAGGCTGCAGCTAGTTTTGTAATACCAGACCAAATGTTCTTCCTGATCAGAAGTATAAGCCACTGCTTTTCATGTAGTCTGGTGTAATTTATGGGTTTGATAAAGATACAGAGATATGGGTAGAAGACTGGAGGGAAAATATTTAAACTAGTTAGCAGTGAATCTTCAGTAGTGAAAAAAAGAATAGAGCAGAAGCTGGATGTACATGGCAAAAACTTGACCACCCTGACTGCCAGATGAATACAGGACAGAATACACTGCGTTATTTTTATGAGCCTTCCTCAGGTTACATTTCAGTAACTTAGAGGGCTGATAATTGCTGGAAGAGTACTTGCCAATGTATAGTGCTATTTTATTGTCTTGGGTTTGTATGAGACATGATTGCCTATGTTGTCTAACTGTATGGTTGCCCATAAATTCAGCAGTTTCCCCTCATCCTTTTAACACTGACATTATTTTGATCCCTGTTCTCTTGCTCTGTAGCTCCTTCACCTTCCTCCTCGTCTCCTATGTATATTCTACTCTATATGTTGTACCTTAATTTGTTACTGCATACATTTCTGTTCAAATTACTGCATACCTTTATACCAGTATTCATAACTATTGCATTTTATGACTACTTTTTACAACACGTTTCATGTTTGAGAAAATGTAATGGTTCAGTGGGGTTTACCTGATGCCAATTGTGTAAAAAGACTGGAGTAGCTAAAGAAATGGGCAACTTACATCCAGGCTAACAACTTTGCAGCTAGATAGATGGCTTACCGACACTTGTGTGAGTGTGTGAGTGTGTGAGTGTGTTTGGTGGGGGGATTTATAGAGTGTTAGTTGACCATGTATTCTTGGACTGTGTGGTAGGTAGGATTGCTTACCTGAATAGTGAAGCCATGGTGTAAGGTACCTGAGCTGATGGAGAACATTAACGTATGAAATTTGATATGCTTCACTGTCAGCCTTTGGCTAAATGTTTCTATACAGATCACAGCATTTGGTGAGTCAAGTGCCACTACATATTTTCTTGCTTGCCCTTCCTTACTTTTTGGGCCCTTTTTAGTAAAAAGCTTGTAAACTTTTTTATTAAACCACAGCCCAAATAAATTTAGCTTCTCCAATGTGAGGTTACCATCGGGTAATGGGATGGGAGCTACGTGCATAGACTTTAATAGGGCAACTTAGTGCATGCGCAGTGTTGCACCTATTAAAGTCTATGGATACAACAGACTCTTTTCCTCTGCCTATGTCACTGAAGTTGAGTTCCATGTTTTTCCTCAGTGATATCAGTACAAGGAAATGGCATATTTTAAAATTAATTTTATATGTAAATAAGATGCCAAAAGCATTTCCTAATGGGGAAAGTGCTATTCGATAGTTTTATATACTGCATGCTGTAGTGTTGTTTTAAAACATTGGCAAATCACTTTAATGATAAACTGCCACTTATGAAGTGCTTTGTGATAGGAGCTCTGAGATGTAAGAATATTGGCTTAGTTACTTCTGCAGCCCTTCAATGTCAGAGTTCTTGAATGTTCCCTCTATGATACTTCTGCATCAGACTTTGATGGCTTAATAAGCGCAGCATCTCCCCTGACTCTATGGAGATGTTCCAACTTTGAGCTGTTATATCTGCTGGCCTTGTAAATATAATTTCTGCTGGCTGGTCACCTGTTACATATGTATGCATCCCATGAAATATGCTACCATACCTTTAGGTACCTATACATCTACATATATTTATTGTATAGAGTTTTCTCACTGACCTACAGGTCTTTATCACGTAGCCATCTCCAGATGCAAGGAGTAAAACTTCATTAAAAAAAAAAACTTTTAACAAAATGTGATAAATTGTCTCACGGGAAGTAAAATCAATATTGCAGCAAATGGTAACAAATTCAGAGAAATTATTTTTTGGAAGCAGGGAATTTGCCCTCCCTGGCAACAACTCAGGATTCAAGTAACATACTGGGCATCATCTAGACTGATAAGGGAAAGGGGACTTACTGGCCAAGAGCAAGAGTTCCTGTCTTGGTTGGGAAGCAGCATTTACTTCCCTCCTGGTTTGGACTTTGGAACAGGACATGCAGAAATGGAATACAGTTAATGTATAGGCTAGACTTCCTTGTTGAGGATGTGTGTGTTTAGAAGCATGCATGACGTGTTACAGATCGGGCATAAGTGAAATTAAAGCTTAGAGGTAGATAGCAAACTGCTATGGGGTAGCATTGGCTTATTACAATTGCACCCTGTCCTTGATGCTATTAATTCCACTGTTTCCCTTTATATTACAAGTGACTGCTGGAAGGATGTCAAAAGCATAAGTTAGCTGCAAGAAAGTAGAATATGCACTGTTTTACCTGTAAACATACTTGCATTGCAGACATGCAACACATTTACTTTCACTTCATTGCATTTGACGTAGTGGTTAGGCAAACGTCAACAACGTGAGATTAAGTGAGTCAGTAGTTGCATTAGTGTGCTCATTTACATACTGGCAAGGACATATTAGATTTGGGAAAGGGTCTGTCTGTGCATTTTAGTCGCAGAGGAAAGAAAAGGAGAGTAAAACTTGTATCACTGGTGAAATACATGGAATAATTTATCAGGCATAAGAGTGTCTGCATTCTGAGAGAAGTAACTTAAGGGGTAACATAGCACATTTAGGATACAGGGGAGGATTTTAGGGGTTATGGTGGGATAGTATTCCTCTAGAAAACAGGAGACCATAAATGGGATATTAGCATGTACTATTTAAAAGTTTGCCTTTTAGAGCTCATAACAGGTTTATGATAGAAATTGCCCAGACTTAAAAGATGATACTTTTGGCAGGAGCATTTATTGAAGTCTTTTAAAAGGATAATTTACTCAAGAAATCTCTGTGCATTTTATGATACTCTGGAGATGACGCAGTTAACCCTCAATGTGCCCAAATAACATGAGGGGAAAGTGACAGCAGGTGTCTCTTCACTTGGCCCATCTACCTGGAATTTTGTCCCTCCTATGTTATAAAATCCTACTTGATCAGAAACAGCTAATGTAGTTCTAACACAATGTCCAGGCTTTATTTTTATTTTACATTACCCTACTAATAATTCTACCCAAGTGCATGATGTATTAATACAGCAACTTAATATATCTGCTGTTTAAAGTAATACGTTGCTATCTTTATTTTATTTTGTTAGCCACATTAATCATAATGGGAAGAGCCCATATTCAGTTTGTACCCAAAAGGCAGTTAATTTAAATTTACAGTGCAGAAGACATTTAAATAGTATCATAAGAGGTATAGTGTATAAACAGAAGCATGAATAAATGATTATACAGTGCTGCAAACATAACCATCAGTAACATAAATTAAGGTTGGCTAGGACTGGGGCATGCTCATGTTTTGTGCCCCTTGTAGCTGCTGCTAATCATTTGACTTAGTGTCTGACTTCACATTGCTCACGTGTTTTGCCGTAACTCCTTCCAGATGATCCTGGACATAGCCCTTCACAGTGTGGACTCCATAACACCTTAGGAAATGGTCCTGGTGGTACTCATTATTAGAACAGGCACAATGAGAGCTCTGTTGGGTGGGCAGTAAAAGTCTTGGGGAAAGAGGAGTCGTACTCCAGCTGTTATGAGAGAGAGAGAGAGAGAGAGAGAGAGAGAGAGATGAGCTCCACCTCTTTTTTTCATTGTTGGCTAGTGAACATGTGTGGTACAACTACTGGCCCTAGCAGAAGGTTATACGTGTGGAATTAGGCTCCTCTTTCCCACCCATAAGATAAGAGAGCAGCCTCCCAGCACATCATCTAATTTATTTACTTACTTACTTTAATTAATGTTGGTTACTGGGGTAGAGCAAGGATCAAATCTGATCGTTTGCTGGCTCAGCCCTGTTCATATATAGCATGGCCACACCCCCATTCCTATACAACCAATCCCATTCTCCTACTCATTAAATGCTAACTACCCAAGCTCACCACTTATAGATACTCATTTCTTCAATAAGTACTTAATCAGTTTACAAACTCAATATCCCAACTTACTACAAAACCTTGCAGAACCTCCCCACTATCATCCTCTTTAAGATACCTTACCCCAATTACTTATTTACCTAACCGTTCACTATGACCATTACACCCAGATCCAAATACCCAGTACTATTCCTCTTAATTGCCATCCTACCTTTTACTATCTATAACCTATGTCCTAACTAAATATGAACATCTTACCTTGACCAACTTCAACCAGTCCCTTAAACAATCAAGCCTGACAGACCTATCACCTTACCTAAACTATATTAAGATTACCTCTACACCCTCCTATTTAGTGCCAAAGTTTCATTGTTTAGTCCACATTAACTATAACCAACCCAAGAAAACAAAATACCCTGTAAATTCCTAAATATCATACACAGGATTAAAAATGCTAAACTTTTAGATGGTGACATCCATCCAAACCCTGGCCCCAACACCACAACCACCACTAACCCTCCTAAACCAAATCCCTCTACTTCTCAAACCATCACTAAAGCATCAAACTCTCTCCTTATAGCTCACCTCAATATACAGAGCCTAAACAATAAAGTTGCCTACCTCCATGCCCTCTTCGATGTCCACTCCATCCACTCCGACATCCTTTGCCTAACAGAAACCTGGTTAAAACCTGCAGCACAGGACAATGAAATCACCCCACCAGGATACAATATCCTGAGATTAGATCGAATAACCAAAAAGGGCGGGGGGTGTAGCAATATTATATAAAGCAGAGTTGCAATTAACACCAATAAATGTGCAACCACCTTCTGTTAGCACTGAAATCCTTATTTCTAAACTCCAAATCAACACTTATAAATCCATCTATATAATATGTGCCTACCTCCCTCCTGGTAACAATATAAACACCCTTGAAAATATTCTTTCCTGGCTGTCAGCTAACTACCCACAAGAAACCATTATCTTGGGTGACTTTAATATTGACTGGAATACCTGCATCTCAGGCAGCCAGACTACCCACATAAACCTTTACTGTTTTTCCCAAACTATAACCTCCCCCACCAGGATCCATAAACCTAACAACAAAGAAACTACTCTAGACTGGATACTGACAGATAGTCACCCCCTCTCTTATGAAGCAGGATTCCTTCCTGATGATGTCAGTGACCACTCACTGACCTACATAATCAGGCAAAAGATCAATGCTCATAAACCAACCTTATATAAAACCACTCGATCCAACAAAAACTTTAACCCTATTAACTTCTAAACTGAACTGAAAGCATGTGACTGGTCACCCCTAAGACACCTCCAATTAGACGAAGCAGTATCCTACTTTATTGCCAAATTCTTAGAAATCCTGGACTATCATGCCCCATCCGCTCAATGAGAAATAGGACTAAAATTGCTCCATGGCTAACAAAAGAGACAAGGCACAAAATTATACTAAGAAATAAAATCTGGGCCAAATGGTAAGCAACTAAAAACCCAGCTGATCATCTAACATTTACACAGCTGAGAAATGCTACCAAAAAATCTATACTTCTAGATAAAAGAAACTTCGACCACAACAACCAGCAAACCCACCAATAAAACCTCAAAAGTTCTGGGCAAGCATAAACAGAGTCCTCCACCCAGGTCAGTCCAAAACTCCCACCCCAACAGGATCCACCTATGAAACTCCTAAGCATATTGCTAATGCCTTTAATACCTTCTTTACTGATGCAGTCCAGACTCTCACCAGTTCACTACCTCCTGTTAGTACAAGTTTGTCATCCTCCTTGACAACTTTAACCCCCTCATTTAATTTACAACCAGTCCCAACATCCCTTATCTGCACTTTTCTTCATAAACTGAAACCTTGCACCCCCACAGCTGACCTTCTACCAGCAGAATATCTACAGATAGCCGCAGCAGTAATAGCCTTTCCTATTTCCATCCTTCTAAATAGAACCATTACTGAAGGAATGATCCCATCTACCTGGAAAGTCTCCCACATTATTCTACTCCACAAAGGGGGCAACTCAACTGAACTCTCAAACTACCGCCCAATAGCTCTACTCTCTCCTTTAGCTAAAATTATGGAAAAATGTATCCACCGCCAGCTACTAGACCACCTACTGCAAAATAACTTACTAGCTAACAGCCAGCACGGCTTTAGGTCTCACCATAGTACCACCACAGCCATCTTATCCTTTTCTGACTGTATTAACAATAACCGAAACAACAATACCTTATCCTCAGCACTCTTTATTGACCTATCAAAAGCCTTTGATATGGTCAACCATCAACTTCTTTTGAATATACTTAAGTCTCTCTCACTAGATACACAGGCTTTACAGTGGTTTAAATCCTACCTTGAAAATAGACAACAGACTGTGCTTTGGGAAAATAATCTATCCTCTCACCTTCCTATTACCCTAGGAGTCCCTCAAGGTTCAATCCTGGGCCTTCTCCTTTTCTCAGTTTTCATCAATGATATTAATCTGATCATTCATCAAGCTACATGTATCCAATATGCTGATGACTCCACACTAATATGCTCGGCTACCTCTGCACCTCAACTCCAGGCCATTACACAAACAGTGCTTAACATAGTAGAAAGTTGGTTCTTACAGCATAGCCTCCTCCTGAATCCTAAAAAAAACAAAACTACTAGTCTTTACTCCCACACAAAGGTCCCCCCCAATTGACTTCACAGTTATATCAAATGATGGCATCATTATATCTCTGATCCAACTACCAAGCTCTTAGGGGTAACAATAGACCATAATCTTAGCTTTGACACACATATTAACACAACAATAAAAACAGTAAACAGAAAATTAGGCTCCCTCTATAGGATTAAACCCTTCCTTACTCCAACAGCTAGAACAACTATTGTCCACACCCATCTAATTTCTACCCTCCTCTACACCTCTCCCATCTATACCAACCTATCAAAAAACAACCTTAACAAACTAGCTACCTCCTACAACAATATTGCCAGATTTGCTACTGGTTCCTCATTTAGAACTCCCCACTGTCAAAACCTAAAGCAACTAGGATGGCTAGAACTTCATTATCAACTTCAGATTCAACAACTTATTATTGCCCATAAGATCCTCTATCTTCCTAAAAATACTCCTATACTTACTAGCCTTCTAACCCCCTACAGTAATTTTTTATAACCCTTCGCTCAGCCGATAAAGTACTAGTATCCACAGTCAAATCCAAAAATAAGGCAGGCGATTCTCTGTTCACCAACACTGTTGGCAAATCCTGGAACTTGCTTCCCAAGGAACTCTCATCTCTCTCCTCAGTGAAACTGTTCAAAAAACAACTCCGAGAATAACTTACTAACCACTGGTTATGCCCATGTAGTAACTCAGACTAATCTTGCCACCACTTTCTCTGAACCCTACCTACATAACCATTTGCAATTTAATTCCAACTCTCTCTATGCCTCAGAGAGTAGACACACCTATACTAATTTAGTATTTATAACATTTTCATACATATGATCTTCTTCTAATTATGTACTTGCATAGTTTGCAGCTTGCAGCAGTAACTTATCACATATAAATATATAGACATTATTTATATTTCTTATTACATGCTACCCTAAAGTTGCAATGCTACTGTAGAATACATGGGATGACTGACTGCTAAACACTGCTCCTGGAGCTGCTATATTTGTTTGTGTATTTTTTTTCACCTCTCTTTCTTATTGTGTGCCACTTTAAAATTGTTTGTTGTTCTAGCTGTTTCTTATCTTCTGCTACTTTAATAGTAATATTTGTCTATATAACATTTGTATTCTTCACCTTAAAATAGTACTGTACCTTAATGTGTTACAATTTTACTTATCTGTACCTGAAGTTGCTAATATTTGCTTATGTGGAGCTTTTCTCCCTGGGCCTCTACTGAAAATGGACATATATCCAGTTAGACTAGCCCGGTCAACAAATGTAGAATAAAATAGTAACAACAGTAACATTAAAGGTATAACTAAGTATATAGTGTAGTGGCATAACATATCATAGATGTAAAAATATACATGTTTACAGGAACATTTAAACAGAAATAAGCTCAGGATTATACAATGCACAATAAAGATGTTACTGGTGATGTACATGTGGTCCAACCAAAAGAACTGACATAGTATGTAGGGCACTTTTAGAAGTGAAGAGAGCAGAAACTGTACAATGCTGAGAACTGTAATAGAAGAGCCAACAATAGGAGAAGTGGCTATTAGATGTATAGTATGGAATGTATAGGACAGGTGAGGAAGCAGTGGGTATGAGTTTATAATGTTGGAGAGGTTAAGAGATTAAGCAGCCATGAATGTAATAGTGCAGTCCTGCGAGATAGGTGACATGGCCTGTGTGCTGACATCTGCTTATATTACTCAGTTAGGTATCATATGAACTGATGCCTGAACTGTTTGTTGTCTCTGATTTTAGTAAGATCAGGTGGCAAAGATTGCCACAGTTTGAGCAAGAGCAGAGATGTTGTGGTCTGTGGAATCCAGTTCAGTGGATAGAATTATGAGAGTAGGGCCATTAATGGATTGGCTTCTTAGGTTGTAGTGTAGGTTGCATTTAGTTAGTCTCATAGTTTGGGGGAGATGGTGTGTGTTGGTATAGGAGTCTGAAGCGAAGGAATCCAAGAAGGAGGATGACTCTGCCTGGAACAGGAAGCCAATCTACCGTTTTCAAAGAATTGTAGTGTTGCTCATGCCTAGAGGAGTTGGTGATGAAACACATTTTATTAGAAGCACATTGTAAGGTGGTATTGGTTTTGTAATGCTGTGGTGAATAGTCTAGGTCATCTTCTAACTGTGCAAGTAGGACACTTTTGCCTAAGGTTGCTCTAGCAGGTTTTCAGAGCAAATGAGATCTCTTTTGTGCACCAAAGGGGAGGTAGTTGACTGTGGTTCTGCTATCTGAATGTGGTCTTGGAAGTTGATGGACAGGTCAAGATAAATGCAAAGGTATCTGTATGATGCGGTGGATTTGATTAGTTTTTTGTCAATATTGACTTTTTTTTTAAGTGTTGAGAAGTAGCTTTTTAGATCTTAGCTGCCCCTAAGGATCTCTAGTCAGCCTGACTGCATTCTCAAACTCGGGTCACGGGAGGTGGCAGGGAACTGGCTGTGTCCTTTACTGCAGTGATCTTATTGTGTGTTTGTATTATAAGGTTGTTCACTCGTACTTATGCAATGTGACATGTATATTACTTTGACTTGCCTTTTGGATGTCATGGCTGTAAAAATGGTTCACTTGCCTATGTCTACCATACTTGTTAACAAGCAAACAGTGGATAAAACAAACTGTGGCAACTGATTTTTTTTTTACCTCAGTTTCTAGCATTCTTTCAAAGCTAAAATAACTTTTTTCCCCATCTGGCATGCTGTTCTTGGGAGTGGGGACTAACACTGTACTGCAATGGTAAACATGTATGTTAAATGTTTTGAAGCCTATAGAAGCATTGATGAGGTCATAATTTGGAGCACACACTGAAAAGTTGGATGCCGTGTTCTCAGTTTAAGTTAATGATTAAGTAGGTCTTTGTGTGATCAGTGAATTATGTTGTACTGCATAATCTTCACGTCAGTTTAGTTAAATAGCGGAGATAGAGCTGTATCTGTTTATTCAGGTTCATAGGTAAATACTATGCAATCGGTCTGCAAACCATTGCATTCTTTGGCAATAATATCTTGTTCAGAAGTTTCCTCCAACCTCAAGGAGAGCAAAACAAGATCGACGTGGAGAAATGAAGGCTTCCCATTCCATTAGCTCGCTTTTCCTTGAGAGTGCCAGGAATACTGCTCTGTTCGACATGCAGTAGAATTTTATCCCAAAGGTAGGAGATAAGGACACATTGTCATGATAGATTCGTAGTCTAATTTATCTGCTGATGAAGGCTTAATTAATTTAACTGGGAATTTGAGGAGCCATTTATTCTGTGAAGGAGTAGAAGATTCATGAGGGGGGATGTTGAACTTTCATGGCACAGAAGGCTAGGTACAGGTAACCATGGAAGAATAATCTATAGGACACTGGGTATGGGGTCTACTGCTACTGCTGCCAGGCTGTCTAAATAACCGAGTGTTGTGGGCCAGTGATCTTTTAGGTTAGGAATTTCTGAGGTCTCTCGAGTTGAGTGATATCTTTAGACAAACAAGTGCCAAAAGGAGCACTGTATTTATTGAAGAGTCTGAAAAGCAATGGGTAAAGAGAATTAAGACCCCTCTACTGATGGGATGGATTTGGAATTTGGATGAGCCAGGTAGAAGGATTTCTGAATTACTATGGAGATATGATAGTCAAAACATAAGGAGTGATGAACATGAGTGCCTAGATCCCTTATGACACTGATTGGAGGTGTGTGTTTTCTATGTAGAATGATGTGAACTCGTTTTGTTTACCAGAATGAACTATATGAACTATGCATTTTTTACATTTAGTTTGAGACCGTTGTAGTTGTACCAAATTTTAAAATAATATATCCCTTGCTGGAGTAATTAAGTCAGCGGGGGAATGAATGACTGCATACGATTTGCAGTAATCTGCTAACTTAGGTAAACATAGGCTACAAGTGTTGACTTGAAGGCCTAAGAAACAGATGTCTAATGAGTCCAACAGTCAGCCCTGTGATACACCACTGTTAACGTTTTTTCTTCCTTTCAAAAGTGGCACTTGCAACTCTATTTATACAAGTTCGGTTAGTCAACAGTATTGATTTGTATGCAGATTTACAAGACTGTCTGTAATACTTGCATGGAAAAAGGTGTCAGTCTTTGGCTAGGCCCAGGTATGCTGTATGTACTGTATAAACATTGTTCATTGCTTTAGTAACATTTTCAAAGAAATTACTGATATTAAGGTAGCAGGACCTACCTGAGAGAAAGGCAAATTGATAAGTGTCAAGGTTTACAAGACGTTTGCTCTCCGTATTAAGTCTGAGATAATGCATTAGATACCTTTCTTTATATATAATACTACTAAGGTATGACTCCATGGTTTGATTATCCTAGTGTGTCAAATCAGCATTAGTACTGGATTTCACACTTCAGGAATGTAACCAGTGGAGAGCTGTAGATTAAAGAGGTTAAGTAAGGGTTCAGAATGGCCATATTTGGTAGTGATAATCGGGCAATCTGATATGTTATCACAGCCCATGAATGAAGTGTTCTTTGTTTTTGAGAGGGTGAAGAGGACTTCCATAGTAATTTAAAGGAGATGGCTGAAATTGTGGAATCAGTTTAATAGTTGTTACCGTGGGTGGAGTAAACGTTGCATAAAATTTGCCAGCTGGGATATTCGCTGTTCCCTTAGGATCAGAATGGGCAGTGTTTGTATGGACTAGGTCTGGACATATACTTATTTATTTCATTTGTTAATGTGGTGGATTAACTGACATCATAATCATAATTACCATTAAGTAATGTAGAATCACAAAAAATTATTAAAGAACAAGAAGCGAGTTGAAGAACACGGAGTATACGCCACTAACAGCACATACGATTGCAGATAATAAAGATTCTTTCCTTTTAACACACTTTCTTTATTGGTGTTCGTTTCCTTCCTCAGAAAAACAGCATACAACAAACGTTACAGTGACAGCGTTCAGCCCTTACTTTTAAAAACCCCAAGGCATCATGTGATGCTACATGGAAGAACATTCCAATTCAATTATTACTTAATTACTTAAATTAAAAGTCCCAATAAATCAAAAATAAATATTATAACTAAGCACAATGCTCACAACATTCCATATTAATGCATCACAGGAAAATCATCACTCAAAATATCCTCATAAAAAATCACTAATAATATTAACCTAAGATATGACCACATAAAAAACATTAAAATGAAACATAAGTAACACTATTTAATATACTAAAAATGAATGATATGCTTAAAAATATATATAAGTGAGCAACCATTCTATTATTTTAAAATAGAGCCATTATAGTAAACTAATATTCTTCATAATTACATGAATAAATATATGGCCATTTAACCACATTAACCTTAAAAAATGCATTTAACCAAGTTATCAACAACTAGTCCTTTGATCAACTAGAAAAATATATATAGAGAAATATAATTAATCAATTAGACAGCAAATTGATGAAACTAAACAAAGATAGCTGCATTCTAGGTAATCACCAATACTGTGCCACTAAATCATTGAACAGAACAGTAAATATGAGTAACAATGTTAATTTCCTTTAACACAAGACATCGCCACTATATTATTTATACATGACAATATCAGTTTATCTATTAATAGCTAGCCTTTTCAAAACACATGTAATAGAGACGTGGTCGTTGAGACCTGGGGAAAATGTAGCCCCAGTTCTAATTTGCCAATATAACTCTTGTATTTCCAAAAAAATTTGCCAAGGTCCTACATAGGAAGCGTCTTCCACCTTCTTCAAGACCATAAAGACAAACTTATGATTGGGGTTTTTAAAAGTAAGGGCTGAACGCTGTCACTGTAACGTTTGTTGTCTGCTGTTTTTCTGAGGAAGGAAACGCATAGCCGTCTCCGAAAACACCAATAAAGAAAGTGTGTTAAAAGGAAAGAATCTTTATTATCTGCAATCGTATGTGCTGTTAGTGGCGTATACTCCGTGTTCTTCAACTCGCTTCTTGTTCTTTAACAGTTTGTGTAGCTTTTTTGTCACGTAGTTTGTCGATGGCTAACGAGGAAAGAACCGGAGTATCTGACTTAACGCCCCCTCCGTTATTTACCCAGCAACTTGAGCAAGGAGTACTTACGAACAGCACAATAAATGGTTCAGCCCAAGGAATCGTGGAGGCGAAGGCCGGAAATCTGACAGTGTTAATACAGATGATTATGGGCGTTTAGATTATTTGACGCAGAGGTTTGAAAATTTAGACAGCAGCATTAAAGCTGGAAAGGTTAATTCGGGGGCTGCTGTAAGCACAGAACAGCAGCTCTGCCATTCCGAACGTTTTTATCAGCAACCGGCAAGGCAAAACCAAAGTTCCAGGAACCGAAGTAATGGTGAACATTGCCTTGTTCATAATGCAGCTACACCAGCTTCCGAGTCCCAGAGCACGCCCCAACCAGGTCAGATAATTAATAGTGCTGAGAGACTGCAGAATGAACACAATTCATCACCATCGCTAAATTCCTTTTTGAATAAAAGGGATTTTTTTGCAACTAACACTTGTGAAGTGTTCGATCGGGTACAGGAACATGAAGGTACTGTTACTGACATTTCTTCCATTATTAGTGAATTTGATTATAAACTTTTTAAATGTAGGAAATTACAATTGGAGGTCGCTTATCTAGAAGAATGTCTGGATAAGCAGATAGTCCCTAAGGGCCTCAGACAATGGAGGTTCCCAGTGGGATTAAGGAATGGCTCCAGTTACCATAAACAGCTTTTGAACCTTTTTGATAAACAAGGGTTCAATTTATGCAAACTTTAATCAATCATTACGTGCAAGAAATAGCTGCATATAAGAATGATTTAGAACAACTGGAACAGGACATAAAGAATAACTTATATTTTAATAGGTATAGATATGAGTATTCAAGGATTTTTCGAGTATTGATGCCACAATGACTAAATTATCAAAAACAAGAAAAGAAGATCGAACGTGACATGGCCCAATACTCTAATAACAAAGCGTATCCGCTCCACCATTAATTAATCAACCTAAATATCCGGTTAAAGGGAATAACATTATTAATGATGAAAAGGAATGTGATGATATGGTCCCTAATGTAGACGAGCACTTGAATACATCATGGTCGGATGGGCAAGGTATACGGGGTAAAACCCAAGTGAGCGTTGCCCAAACCCAAGGGGATGATAATCGTACAAATAATGGGGGCCAGTGTGACAATCAGAATAAGAATAACAGTAACATGAGTGAGCAAATCCAGGCTCAGGATTTTCGGCAAGGTCAGGAGACCAATCAGAGACACCTGAGATCCAACATGAATCACCAGTCTCCAAAGAGCAAGAGGAATCCGAGGAAGAAATAACCTCCTCCGTAACAAATTTAAACATTATATATAGTACAGAAGGAGACTTCAAAATATATAATTTTACTGCCTTGGCCATTGACCAGGATATGTGCGACTTTTTTTCTAGAGGACTTAACTTTGTTCCGGATACACATTTGGACATGGTTAAAACAATAATAGACTTAAAGTTATTTTTACGTAAAATGAATTTACGCATTTTATTAGGCAATATGCCAATGCTATCGAATCCTTTCAGAGTAGCCAGTGTATTTAATCCCCCTCTCCCACAAAGTCTTAAAGCCTTCGAATTAGCCTGTGAACTTGATCTTAGGCATTTGGCTGCTAGCCGTCCTATATATAAAAAAGCTAAACCTAATATTACAGCACAAGAAAGGGTTTTGATTAGTATGATTAAAGATTGCAATATTAGAGTAACTAAACCCGACAAAGGGAATGGTCTAATATTTATGGACCATCCTGTATATGTTGAGAAAATGGTAAAACATCTTGAAGAGGGACCCTACCAGGAGGTCAGTGTCAATGAAGTAAATATAGCCTATAAAACGATTCAATACATTCTAGAAGATTTATTTTTGGAAGGGCATATTGACACCGATCTACATAATTATTTAACTATGGTAGCACCTAAGTTACCAGCCTTCTTGAATACCTAAGATCCATAAGTCAGTACAAGACCCACCTTTCAGACCTATTGTGGATAGTAGAGGGTCAATTACAAGTGCATGTGCAAAATATGTAGATATTTTGCTTAAGCCTTATTTAGCCAAAGAAAACCAGATCTGCAAAGATTCATGGGGCTTTTTAGAAGCTATTAATAAAATCCAATTTGACCCATCCTTGGTGCTGCTCACAGTTGATATCAAAGACCTATACACTGTGATTCCACATAACATAGGTCTGGAGTGGGTAAGGGATTTTTTGGTGGATAGGAAAATGACAGATAATATTATTTATTTAACAGAAACACTCTTGGAACTTGTTCTGTGCAATAATATTTTCAAATTTGAAGGCTGCACTTATAAACAAACATCGGGGGTAGCCATGGGCTGCTTGTGGGGGGGCATACGCTAATTGCGTTTTGGCACAATGGGAAAATACACTACTGTTTCAAAATATTATGTTCAAATCATATGTCGCCTGGTACACCAGGTACCAGGACGACATGTTTATATTGTGGAGAGGGCAAGATAGCCTGATTCCTCAATTTATTGAGTCTATTACTAGCTTAACTAGCTTTCTAGAATTTACATTCAATTATAGTCAAATCAGCTTTCTGGATATTTGGTTGCAAAAAGATCCAGTGAATATGAGATTTAAGAGTAGTATATATAGAAAACCTACATATTCAAATGGCTTCCTTCATTTTTCCAGCTGCCATCCGCACCATCAAAAGAGAGCCATTGTAAAAGGGCAGATGGTGCGGGCAGCCAGAATGGTGACAGATGGCCATGATTTCAATGTAGAATGTAATAAGCTTATTGAGATGTTCAGCCACAGAGGTTATCCAAGAAGACTGGTGGATGAAGTTTTCGAAGAAGTTGAGTACAAACGTAGAATGGGACAATTTAGTCCCATTTTGTCATCTCACCATTATGTCAATCAAATTGACGAATTGGGAGACACTGGTTCCATCAAGGTTAACTGTAGTCAAAAGGATAACAGCCTTAGGTTCCTATGTACTTTCTCTACAGATCATTATTTTATAAAAGAAATTTTAAATAAAAATTGGATGTTCCTTGCAAATGACAAACAAGTTCAAAGAATTTCAAGGCCCACCGGCAATTACTTATAGGCAATCTGAAAACCCTTTTGGAGACGGGTCAAAGTGAAAATAAATTGAAAGGTTTCAGAAATGGGATGAGCAAGTGCGGTAGCTGTGGTCAATGTAAATTTATTAAAGAAGGAACTAGTACTGTAATTAACAACATTAAGTACAAAATCATAGGTAAATTCAATTGTAATACCAGAGCTATAGTATATGTAGCAAGCGTGCACAATGTGCCATGCGTTTTACATAGGAAAACGGAGCAAATTAAAACAGCGCATTTATGAGCACTATTATGCAGTTGCAAAGGAGATACCAATAACGCACTTGCTTGCCATATCTTGGAATTTCCAAATCATAAGTTTGTCTTTGTGGTCTTGAAGAAGGTGGAAGACGCTTCCTATGTAGGACCTTGGCAAATTTTTTGGAAATACAAGAGTTATATTGGCAAATTAGAACTGGGGCTACATTTTCCCCAGGTCTCTCTCTATTACATGTGTTTTGAAAAGGCTAGCTATTAATAGATAAACTGATATTGTCATGTATAAATAATATAGTGGCGATGTCTTGTGTTAAAGGAAATTAACATTGTTACTCATATTTACTGTTCTGTTCAATGATTTAGTGGCACAGTATTGGTGATTACCTAGAATGCAGCTATCTTTGTTTAGTTTCATCAATTTGCTGTCTAATTGATTAATTATATTTCTCTATATATATTTTTCTAGTTGATCAAAGGACTAGTTGTTGATAACTTGGTTAAATGCATTTTAAGGTTAATGTGGTTAAATGGCCATATATTTATTCATGTAATTATGAAGAATATTAGTTTACTATAATGGCTCTATTTTAAAATAATAGAATGGTTGCTCACTTATATATATTTTTAAGGGGCATATCATTCATTTTTAGTATATTAAATAGTGTTACTTATGTTTCATTTTTAATGTTTTATGTGGTCATATCTTAGGTTAATATTATTAGTGATTTTTTATGAGGATATTTTGAGTGATGATTTTCCTGTGATGCATTAATATGGAATGTTGTGAGCATTGTGCTTAGTTATAATATTTATTTTTGATTTATTGGGACTTTTAATTTAAGTAATTAAGTAATAATTGAATTGGAATGTTCTTCCATGTAGCATCACATGATGCCTTGGGGTTTAAAGTAAGGGCTGAACGCTGTCACTGTAACGTTTGTTGTATGCTGTTTTTCTGAGGAAGGAACACCAATAAAGAAAGTGTGTTAAAAGGAAAGAATCTTTATTATCTGTGTTCTTCAACTCGCTTCTTGTTCTTTAACAGTTTGTGTAGCTTTTTTGTCACGTAATGTAGAATCACACATTGATATCACAGGTATATAATTTAAATGGAAATGGAGGTGTAGCAGAGTATCACTAAAAATATATAGGTACCAAACATAGTTATTAAGGAAGAACTACACTAGCTGCCATTGCAGGCCATTTTAAGTCAAGCCAGTTTCCATTTTTTTACTCAAAATAACCTTTCCCATTTTTATATAGATTTGCCTTACCCATCCCATGGTTGATAATTCCATATTACCCCTAGTGAGAATAACTGGAATCGTATCATAGTAAATTTGAAGTGACGCATGCATAGGATAATGCATTTAGGAGCTGCTTCTTCTGCCCATTGGTAGTACAGGGAGAAGTCCTGGGGTACACTTTCTGTTTCCCCATCCCTAGATCTACGTTGTGCTTGAATATGGACATGGATGAATGTTAGGATGGGGAGTCTGTTCCACAGGAGCAGTATCCTCTGTGTGATACACCTGTCCCTCCAAACCATTCTGTTGATGTTGCTGAAGAGGTTTAGATCCCTAGACTAAGTATTTCTGATGCCATTTGACTTACTGATGTGCAGTAAATCCATCAATAATGAGTCAGAGGATGCCTTGTATGCCAGCCACAGGTCACCTTTTAATCTTCCGTAGGAAACAAGAGTATAGTGACAGAGCATTGATTCAGTCCATGTTGTTTAGGCCTCATATCCTTTTAATAAGGTATCTTTGTAGCTTTTACAGTTGTTGCATGTGTCTGGACAGATGCATTCCAAAGGGAGCATTGTGCTCAATGATAAAGGGTCTGAGTAAAGGGGGACAATGAACTGGGAATTGCTGGTGAAAAGTTCATTGTGTGTGTTTACCTGCTTGGTCTGAGGGCATAGTTGGTGTAAAACTTGCTTTTCCTTGATCGTATATAAGCTTCACATTTGTGAGAAGCTGCTCATCACTCAGAGCTGATTACTGGTACCTTGTATACATGCAATCACCAGAAGCTGAAATTTCCCTATAAAAACCATGTTGAAACTTTACATTTGTACTGTGTTACTCATTGGGCAACTATGCATTTAGTTGGGACTATTTAGGTCTGGCTTACCTTATTACAGCACCCATGACTATTGCTGTTCATAAAGCTTCTGGTTGGGCACTGGGTAGCATCGCTGGTTAGGTTAGCTGCAGATTACACCAACTAAGCACCCTTCCCTCATCTGTTTACAAACACCCTCCACTCTTATCCTTTCATGTACACATTAGGACCTGCAACCATGGATTGGCACTTTACTGTTATTTTTGCATCCAGTGGGGTGGATATGGTTATCTTGAGGCAGTGGAGCAATTTACTTATGTACACGGACAATCACTTAATTCTCGACTAGACAAATACAATATGTGACAGATGTAGTTACACATTGACTGGAGGCTAGATTGTTGCATACAGACACAAAAAGCAGAAAACAGGTTGTCAGCGACTCACATACATCAGTCACTGCACCTGCAAAAGACCACACACACACAACCGCATATGAGGAGGTGTTCATATCCAACTTCCCCATACCTCAAAGGCCTCTCAGGCACAGTGCTTGGAGACTCCACATGGGCACAAACAAGAGCACTCCTATCACAACACATAAAGCCACATCTCGTTGTGTCTCAACTACCAAGCCAATAAGGCAAAACACTCCACAACCTAATATTCTGGTCATAGGAGACTTCATTGTGAGACACACTGATGCCCCTCTTACCAGGCTGGATAAGGGGAAGGTTACAATTAGTTGCCTGTCACTGGCCAGGATTTGCCAGATCATGCAAGCACTCAGATCACTTACCCCCAAGTACAAGTATAACTCGATCATAGTCCATGTGGGCATGAATGACCTGAGACCTACCAACTTGGACTATATGAGGAGGGACATGATTGAGCTCTCAGAATATGTGTCACAGCCAGGTATAAGCCTAGCATTGAGCATCACTCTATTGTCTCAAGGGATGATGCCACAATGACAGCAGAAAATTATTGAGTTTAACAATTTGTTTACCTGCTGGCACCAATCCAAAGGGGTCCAATACTTGCCAGCCTGGGAGGACATAGTTAAACTGAAACGAACCAACTATAAACTTGAGAAAATAAAAAATGAGGCAAACCGGCACATCCACACACAGGTTTATTGTAAGCGCTTTCGTACAGCAAATGCTTATACTTCTTCAGACAATTTTTACCCACATCTCCCTGTTTAAAAACCATCACAATTGCATTAATGAGCCCATTAACGACTCATTATTCAATTAAAACCAAGATGTTGTTATAAATATTATTAAAGCTTAAAGATGAAGCTAGGGAATAAAAACGTGTAAACCTACTGAACATAAATTAAGCTACTCTTGAAAGAGAACATTATATATTCTCATCTCCACAATTAAAAAAGAACATAAGAAGTTGGATTTAATTGCATTTAACATCACATCTCCTGATACAAACTGAACCACTAAAAGTCTTTACTTACATACTTTGTGATAAAAATGTCATCTAACTAATGCCTTTAATTTTAGTAAACATTTAATGGAACATTTTTCATTGAGACCGGGATGGGTATATGCATCAGTCTGAAGTTACCAGATGAGTTCTCATTCTTCTAATTTGAGATTCCAGGGACCTCCCACCAATGTTCCTTGTGACGTGGTCGACAACTGTGAATTGAAAAGTATGAGACTGAAAGTCGATAATATGTCTAGCTAAGGCATTCGTAACAGTGTTTCTAGATATACAATATATCTTAAGTAAATCTTGTTCTACTACTAACAATATTGTTATCAAATTGAAAGAGTTTGATATGAAACTATTTAAGTATAAAAAAACTGCAAGTGGAAATTCTATACTTCAGGGAATGCATTAAACAAAAAATAGTCCCAAAAGGTTTAAGGCAGTGGAAATACCCGCTGGGTGTTATTAATGAGTTCCACGTGCAATTATTGGACTTGTTTAATAGCAACTGAAACGAGGGATGATGTGAAAATCACAACTAATCACAAACACTATGCAAGTCCAGAAGGAAGAACCAAAGTCACAAAGCTATAATACGTCCTGATTTAATGAAGATCACCCAACACAAAAATAAAAAAAAACAAATCTGTAGTAGAACAACGGATCAAGCGCTTTCATCCACCAGACATGTGGACTTCATCAGAATCAATAAATTAACAAAAACCTATTTAAATTGTTTTTGGTGCCAACTCAGCACTTCCATTTAAAAAGATACATCCCAAGAAAATATTTCTGAGAACATAATACATCTAATACCATTTTCAATTCATGTCATGCTCTGTATATCAAAAATAATATAATACTTCTCATCATACATATATAAAAATTTAAAAATACCATAATAGGCAAAAATATTATCAATGTATAAACATATAAAAAATGTACTATAATTAAGAAACCTAAAAAATCTGTAAGCCACATGATCATAATATAATTAATATACAATATCTAATATCTATGGGAAAAGTCAACTTTTAAAACCTACTAAAATATATTGTGTGTTACCATTTTAATCTGAATTGGATCCAAACTACCAATATGAATTTTACTGCTGTGCTTTTTGTAAGATGGGCTTGATGGTAATATAATCATTGAGTCCAGGAAAAGTAGAAGCATCAGTCAAAATTTGCCATCTCACTTCTCTCTCTGCTAAATATGCACTGATGTTGCCACCTCTGCTGTTCTCTATAACCTGTTCCAAGATGGCGAATTTAAAATTATGAGTATTATCAATGGTCATTATATGCCGGTAAAGTGCATTAGTGCTGTCATTTTTCTTAATAGCATATAAATGGTCATATATACGCTTCTTGAACATACATTCAGTTTTACCTATATAATAACAGGTACAGATTAAACATTTAGCCATATATAATAACAGGTACAGCTTAAACATTTAGCCATATATATGACATTTTTAGTATTGCAATTACCTCTCCTGAATATAATTCTAGTCCTATTAATATTCTCCAGTATAGCCCCTTCATCCTCAAGTATAACCTGACAGTAGCTGCAACATCCATATTTTCTAGTTCCTTTGTATTGTGTGCTCATACTTACTACTCTGTTATTTCTTTCAAATATACCTTTCAAATTTGTACCCATTTTATAAACAAATATGGGTGCATCCCCAACTGTCTTCTTCAACCCACTGTCTACTGTCAAAATATTCCAGTATCGTTTTAATATTTCCTTAATATATACCGCCTGTGGTGTATATTCGAGAATGGATGCTCTTTTATATTCAATAGCTGAATCCTTGCTAGTATCACTACTAATAAGGGGTTTACCCAGAACTGGGGAATACTTTTTCCCCCATTCCCCTATAACATAAGTTTTGATTTCATTTATAAACCTAGAGGGGTATCCCCTATTTCTAAACAAACCACTTATAAATTCCATTTCTTCTAGCATCTCATTATAGTTCGAAGTCATTCGAGCAGCCGTGTATACATTGACCTTTAAAAATGCTTTTTCTAGTCTTATATGGGTGATTACTAGTGAACTCCAGATAATTGTTGGAGAATGTATTTTTTCTATGGATAGGGGATTGAAAACCCTCTTTACTATTAGATATAAATGTGTCCAAAATATGCAATACCATCACTACTGTAATTATGCGTAAATTTCAAGAAGTGGTTAGTGCTATTTAAATAGCTAATAAATTCTTCGATAGTCTCTTCTTGTCCTTCCCATAGAATACAAATATCATCTAGGTATCTAGTATAGTATCTTATATACCTAAAATAGTCACTTTTAAAAACTTTTTCCTTTTCCCATTCTAACATGACTAGATTTGCATAAATCGGGACACAGGCAGCACCCATAGCTACTCCTTGAGTCTGCCTGTAATATTCCCCTTCAAAGTATATGTAATTATAATCCAAAATGATATCCATCAATTCCATAATTACATTAATGTGTTCCCAATCTAAACTGGAATACTGTTTAATACTGCTATAAAAACTATCTAGGCCCTCTTCCTTGGGAATACATGAAAATAGGTCAATAACATCTATCATAATAAAACTCAATCCTCCTTTCCATATGTATGATGTTAAATTCCCCAAAAACATCCACAAATCCTTAATCAAGCGTGGTACCTTGTTGTAAATATGTTTCAGCCAAGTGTCTATAACCACTCCCAAGGGGCAAGTCTTAGATCGACTACCGGAAATAATGGGTCTGAACGGGGGATCTATAAGATTTTTGTGTATTTTAGGAACTCCCACTATAGTTGCAAGTGTAGGATGTTCCACTGTCAAAAATTTATGTAAACCTAAATTAATCCTGCCATCCAATAGCATTTCTTCTAAAAACATGTTGATTCTTCTGTATCCAATATTAATTTCATTTAAAGATATGGATACATAATTTCCAGACTCCACTAGTATATCAAACATCTTATTAATGTATTGATTATAATCATATAAAACTATACCACCCCCTTTATCCGGCTTCATAATTCTCACAGATCTATCATCAACTAATCGTTGTAACAGTGAGTTCCCCATTATTTAGGTTACTACTCTCTTCGTTCAAATGGATGTTATTCTTTAGTAAATATATATCTTTAGTAACTAATTTTTCATATAAAGTTACATTCGGCTGAGAGGGTGGTATATATGTACTTTTTTTCTTCAATTTGCTATTCTCCCCTATGTTATTCTTCTTATTAAAATGTATGGACAAATTAATTTTCCTGATATATTTTTTTTACTTCAGTGATACAATCTACTACCATAAATTTCTTTCTAGGGACAAATTTCATTCCCTTGGAAAAAAGAGTGAAAAATTCATCACTGATTTCCATGTCTGTATAATTGAATATATTGTTTAATAGGCAAGGACTTGAACTGCTTGAATTACTGATATTAAATTATGAAAAACAAATGAGGGACTTAAAAGCACAATTAGAAGTGCTTGACAATGAAATCAAAACTGACCCCAACTTTGGTCGATATGAATTGATTTCAAAAGTATCTTTTCTAGCATTGAAACACTGATTTCTAAGATTCTGGACACTAAAACTCGTAAATTAAAAAGAGATCAAGTCGCGTATGGACAAATAACTGCATACCCTGATCCTCCACCCCTTTTTGGTCATTCTGCACCACATGCTTCAGTTACCATGGTAGCCGATAATCATTTGCATGCTCCATCTGATGACATCACAGTCTTTGAACGTGAGCCCGCCGACCAATTCAATGGGGTAGTCCGACGGAGTGATAGAATCAGGAGCAACCACGAAAGCTGACAAATAGAATCTTCGGGTGCACCAGGACTCCATAATAATAACGGACAGGATTTTCACTCCCAGAAAAACAAGAACACCAATCGGACATAGCGCAACAACAATCTTCCCAAACAACAGAGAAAGAAGAACAACTGACGGAGGAGGTAACAAACCTAATATATCTCGAACATGGGTCTAGGCAACATACTTTGAGGAACAAACTTTTTATTCATCATAGCACTCAAGGTGACTTTAGTATTTATGATTTTTGTTCCCTAAGTATTCCACAGGACATGGTAGACTTTCTGTCTAAAGGTTTTAATTTTGTGCCCAGTACTAGGGTAAATATAGCCAGAACGTTGTGCGACTTAAAATTCTATGTACGAAAATTAAACCTTAATGCCATGTTTGGAGTTAACAACTACTTCGTTACTGACGAGCGCGTTTCTAGTGTTTTTAATCCACCGTTGCAGGGGTCACTTTCGTTATTTGAGAAAGTTAGTGAAATGCATTTTAGAGTGTTGCTTAATAATTCAAACAATCATGATAGACGTTGTAACATCACGAAAACACAGAGAGAATTTATTGCCTTTCTAAAAACACAAAAAATTTGGGTCATGCAACCTGATAAGGGTGGGGGAATTATTTTCATGGAAGAGATGTGTTACAATAGAAAAATGACTAGCATGTTAACAAGCACCAACTATGTAAGAGTATCCTTAAATGAACTCAACCAAGCATATCAGTGTATTAGGATTTTTCTTAGTGACTTGTTCATTGAAACATCTATCTCTATTGACACACATCAATATTTGACTATGCCGGCTCCATTGATTCCAGTCATTTTCGGAGTTCTGAAAATACATAAAAACCTTTCGGATCCACCTTTCCGCCCCATCATAGATGGTCGTCAGTCCATTACATATGCTTGTGCTAAATGGGTTGACTCCAGGTTGAAACCTTTGTTAAAATCTGAAGTTCAAATTTGTAGAGATTCCTGAGTATTTTTGGAAGGTCTTAATAAACTGGAGTTTGACCTGTCTTACAATTTTCTGACCGTGGATATTAAAGACCTATACACGGTCATTCCCCAAGAATTAGGCCTTGAATGGGTTTGTGATTTCCTTTTGTTTAAACACATGGAAGGGGCTGACATTGATTTTATCATTGCACTGTTAGAGGTGGTGCTAAGCAATAACTGTTTTATGCTCAAGGAAGAATATTATGTTCAAAAATCAGGGGTTGCTATGTGCTCCCCATGTGACACTAGTTTCGCCAATGCGGTCATGGCATTTTGGGAGTGAACATATCTTTTCCAATATCCAATTTTTAAAGAAAGTGTAGTTTGGTACATGAGGTGCCAGGATGACATGTTCTTTAATCTTAAAGGGGATGAGGAATATGCATGCAGATTAGTTGAGACTGTCATCATTTACGGATTTCTTAGAGATTACTTTTTAATTTGATAAGCAGGCAATCAATTTTTTGGACATATGGCTTTAGAAAGATGTAGTATATAAAAGATATGTCACACAAATTTTTAGGAAACCTACATATTCCAATTCTTTCTTGCATTTTGATAGCTGTCGCCCTTTTTATCAAAAAAGAGCTGTAGTCAAGGGGCAGCTCGTCAGGGCCTCGAGAATGATTTCTAGGAATGAAGATTTCATTAAAGAGTGTGATAACCTCAGAAGTATGTTTATCAGACGTGCTTATCCAGGGTCCCTTATAGACAGCTTGATAAAGGAAGTCTGTCACAAGAGAGAAATTGGCCAATTCAAGCCTTTCTTGACTAAAGGTTATGCTGTTATGGACAAAATTTTATTATCATCCACACCCCCAATAGGACTTGAAGTTACAAATGGGGAAGTGGGAAACAATTATGTCACCAGTTTTCTCACCCAATTTTCAATGGATGCCCCTGGCCTAAGAGAAATCTTAGCTAATAACTGGCATTTCATGGTGGAAGACCGTGGTATCATGGATTCTTTAGGAACTAGCCCTTTGGTGACCTACATAAGAGGGGCCAATTTAAAAACCTTGTTTGAAATCCCTGGGATGGACCCTAGACCCATTTGGGGGATGGCCAAATGTGGACTTGCCATCATTGTAAATATATCCAAGTGGGGACACGTTTCCATTCGGGGTAGGAAATATATTATAAAAGGTCGTTTTAACTGTGAGAGCCAAGGCATAGTTTATTTAGCAACTTGCCGACAATGTCTGGCTTTTTATTTGGGCAAGACAGAACGTCCTCTTAAACAACGAATATATGAACACTTATATTGTATATCTAGAAACACTGTTACGAATGCCTTAGCTAGACATATTATCGACTTTCAGTCTCATACTTGTCAATTCACAGTTGTCGACCACGTCATAAGGAATATTAAGGGGTGTCCATGGAATTTCAAATTAGAAGAACGAGAACTCATCTGGCAACTTCAGACTGATGCATATACCCATCCCGGTCTCAATGAAAAATGTTCCATTAAATGTTTACTACAATTAAAGGCATTAGTTAGATGACATTTTTATCACAAAGTATGTAAGTAAAGACTTTTAGTGGTTCAGTTTGTATCAGGAGATGTGATGTTAAATGCAATTAAATCCAACTTCTTATGTTCTTTTTTAATTGTGGAGATGAGAATATATAATGTTGTCTTTCAAGAGTAGCTTAATTTATGTTCAGTAGGTTTACACATTTTTATTCCCTAGCTTCATCTTTAAGCTTTAATAATACTTATAATAACATCTTGGTTTTAATTGAATAATGAGTCATTAATGGGCTCATTAATGTAATTGTGATGATTTTTAAACAGGGAGATGTGGGTAAAAATTGTCTGAAAAAGTATAAGCATTTGCTGTACGAAAGCGCTTACAATAAACCTGTGTGTGGGAGGACATAGCTGACAGGCCATGCTGCTTTGCCAGGGATGGTCTTCACCAGTCACCTCTAGGCTTTTAGATATTGGCCAAAACATCATCCACCCCTGTACTACTTTTTTTTTTTTTTTTAGACATTGCCAGACAGACAAACCTTCCAACATAACAAAAGCTACTCAAGACAAGCTAAAGGTGTTACTGCTCAGTGCTAGGAGCCTCAACAGGCAACTGCACTCCTTGGAAGCTCTCCTCAACCTGAAGAATGCTGACATCTGTGCCGTTCCTGAAACATGGTTCAAAGCCATGGAATGCACTGCAGTAGTGCATGGCTATAATGCCTTTCATACATTTCAACCACCCACTGAATAAGAAAGAGCAAAAGGTGGAGGTGTCTCTATCTACATAAAGGATAAGCAGTCCTCATGGCTTGTCAGACAATATGACATGCTTGAGCTGCTTTGTACCCAAGTAATCATGGGAAAATCAATTACCATATTCTTGCTAGCGAAATGTCCCCATCATGAACTAGGAAACCCATGCATTATGCCTGAAGTTAATAGAATCCTACACTATCCAGCCCAATGCCATATGTGTGGGTGACCTTAACTATCCCTCCATTAATTGGGAGATCTACACAACCAGTATGGGAGAGTTCTGCAGTCCCTTGCACCCCCCCCCATGTAATTTCCTCACTCGTAAGATAAGAACACAGAGTGGTTTTCCTTGAAATAAAGGTAAGACTAGTCCCACTACCTAAACCCAAAAGCTTTAAGAACTTCTCTAAGGTAATAAAGGATAGCATAGCTAGTTTCCAATCTCCCTCAAATCCAGAAAACACAGAAACCTAAGCAGAGGTGTGCATAAAAGCCTTGTGCAACCATATAAACAACTGCATAGAAACAGCAGTACCAGACCAAAATAAACCCAGGTCAAACTACAAAAACAAACCATCCTGGTGGACCCCTGGTATTAAAAGATTGTACAACAAAAGAAAGAACATCCTGTTGAGAAGTAAGTGGGAATGTGCACAACAGAGCAAAAATTCCCTCATTAGTCTAAACAAATAAATCGGAGAACTAGTCAAGCCTCTGAAATCAGACTTTGAGGTAAAAATAGGCTCCCAAATGAAGGATAACCATAAGGCAGTTTTCAGTCATGTCCACATTCCTAAGGTCATCACTCAACAATGTGTAGAATTAGTTGTAGATGGCATCACCTATACAGTCAGAAGATATAGTAAATCTGCTGACTGAAAAATTCAGCTCCTATTTCATCTCCCCATCACCCCCCCCAGTCCTCCCCTAAGAAATACACTGTACCGCCAATTATCATCAAAAAACATGTTGCCACTGCCCTCCCTAAAGCTAAAACATAGCTTTGATGGGGCCTGTAAATATACAACATACTGGATTGCCTCATAAACAGCTTAAATCTGGACTTATCAGGCCTGTTATGATCTCTATTTAACAACAGCCTCCTGACTGGCTTTGTCCTGATATAGTGGAGGACAGCAACAGTCATCCCTCTGCATAAAGAGGGACCATCTACTGACCTGAGAATACGTTTGACTAATCTTGTATATAAGGCCATGGAAAGAAGAATTATGGATCTGATAAATAATGACATAGGAAACCTCCAAACACTGGACCCAACCAAACTTGGCTTTGTCAAGGGCAGGTCGTGCGTATTGAATCTGATAAATTTCTTTGAGAAAGTCACTAAGGCCATGGATGAAAGTAAAACAGTAGATGCTGCCTACTTTTACCCAGCCAAGGCATTTGACAAAATTCCCCAATCTGGTATTATAAATAAACTCACAAAACTATGCATAAGTCCATATGTCAACAGATGGATAGCTGATTGGCTTATGGACAAGAGACATGTTTTTTTAAAGTGGGTGAATCCAGATTCATCAAGAAGCCATACTGTAGTGGTGTGCCACAGGGCTCATTGCTGGAAACATTCCTGTTTAGAATATACTTCTCTGAAGTCAAGGCTAATGTGGAAGGCCTCTGGATAGCAAAGTTTGCCGACTACTGCAACCTAGAGGCAAATATTGAATCTCCCAATGTTGTACATATCTTTCAGGAGGGTACAGATCAGAAAAATGACTGGTTCCAGAAGCATGGGCTAAAACTAAATGCGAAAAAATACATTATCATATCCTTTAAGAAGTCAAATACCCCTGCAAATTGCAACATCACTAGCACACCCCTAAGAGTAGAATCTGAGATGAAAGATCTAGGTACACGGATAGAGAGTAGCCTGAACCTTGACTGCCTTGTATTCACAGTGGTAAGGAAGGTATGGCATCCAAATCTAAGGAAATTATAGTCCAGCTGACTCGGCCCTCATTAGATGAATAACCTAATACAATGCACTATTTGGCATGTACTTGACTAGGCACTTACAGCAGCTGGAGTGACCTTAGAAGTCCCTCACAAAGAACATACAGGGTGTAAACAGTATGTACTGTGTAGATAGAATAAAAGCCATATCCCTTTACCAACTAAGGTGTGACCTATTCCTGACCTAAAAGGCACTCAGAAATCCAGACCTGATGAAGCACCCATGTACAAGTCAAAAACAGCACAAGGGTCACTTGATCTAGGGATCTATACTTGGTCAGTGACTCAAACAAAATATGCTGAAGAGACAGATATGTGTCTCCGAGATTGTCCCTTCTTTGAAACGGGTTTCCTGTTCACATTAAGCAGATACCTTCCCTCACCCTGTTCAAATGCAGGTTGTATCAATGGATGGGGAAATCAGAGGTTCACACCTGGAGTCATGCCTAAAGTCCCTTATGGGGCAGTCTGTAAGATAGTCAATGAATAGGCAGAAATCCATGCCATTTTCTTCCCCTAGGGGACATATATTGGGTGAAATTAGGTTATATTGGCTAGGCTTGTAAGGGCATTTAAGCTGTTAGTCTAGCAATCTCCTGTGAACCTATGAACATCCCTAGATCTAGACACAATGCAGTTGTTTATGAGCTGTGCAATATACAAACACTTTATTTATTTTGTTTTACATTTGTTGACCGGAATAGTCCGACTGGATACAAATCCATTTTCAGCGGAGGCCTGGGGAGAAAAGCTCCAAGGTAAGCAGTTAAGTTTAAAATACAGTATTTACAGTAGTTAACATACCTAAACAAGCAGTTAAGTTTAAGTACTTTATTTACAGAGGTTATATACCTGAGCAAGTTATAGAAGTTCCAGGATTAAAGAAAATCCAGAGAGTAGGTCATCATTAAGTAACACAGGTCAGCTAAAAATGATGTTATTAACTCCTACAGTAAGTTTCAGATGTAATATTTACAGTGGTTACATACCTAAACAAGTTTAGAGTTAAACGTAGGTATAGGTCAGGATACTTTCTTACACATGTTGCTCAAAATTTAGGTCACTGTTGACATAAGTTCCCAAATCCCAAACAACAACTCACAACTGTAGGGGTTTTTCAATGTGTTATTTCCATGGGGTAGAAGATTTCCCAAAGGATACAGTGACAAACCTTCCTGCAGGATGGTTAAGTCATCTGGGGATTCAGTGACTACTCCTAGCTTGCAGTCATCTGCAAATTTAGTCAGCCAGAGCCCTTTGGCATTGGCTTTTACTTCAGATAAGCAGATGCCAAAGGAAAGGTCCCAACACAGAACCCTGGATGACGCTGCTAGTGACTCTTTCTTTTCTTTTTTTGGGTAGGTTTCCGTATTTTGATATTCTGCATCCTATTTGTTAGCCAGTTAACAATCCAGCAAGGGACATGGGGGTTTATTCCCAATTTATTTAGCTTTTCTGCTATGCCTGAATGAGGAATTGTCAAAAGCTTTAGCCAAGTTGAAGTATGTGGTGTGTACTGTTTTGCCTTCATCCATTGCTTTAGTGACTTTTTAAAAAAAATCTACCAGGTTGAGTAAGCATGACCTGCCCTTGACAAATCCAAACTGAGACATTATAGTACATTACCATTTGTGTAAATAAATATTAAATCATGCATTAGGATTAGGCACGGAAATATGTTTCATTAACATAGACATGTTAACTCATTCCCTCCAGTACAGCCCTTTGGAGTGTGTACCTTTAACTCCCAGTGGGTGTGGCTTCAGCCTTTAAAAATGACTTTATTACCTTAGAGTTCTAACAAACAGTCATTGACCGAGGTCATGCAGGAATACAGTTGTGTTTGCCATCATGTATGGTTCAAGATAAAGTATTCTGATACCTTGTATGTAGCATGGTTTTGTAATTATTAAAACAAATATGAACAGGCAATATTGGACGCCTAGAGGCGCAGTAGGCGGTAACTGCAGAAACGTCTGGAGACATCACGCGGCTGTTATGAGTTAAGCAATTAAGAAGCATTTAGTAAGTTGACAGTCACAGAGAATTTAAATGCAAATGACAGTATAACAGTGGTTGATATACAGACTGAAGCCAACTAGTAATATAAAGCAGTTGATCTTGAATGGGTATCCTTCAACCATTATCTTTAAAACTTCATTTTTTCTGCTTGTAGGAGTACTTTGAGCCCGATCTTGAAACTGGCCATATTTTTGATTTGACAAATTTGTTCTGGATCTTCCTCTAGGTAGCTGGTACAATTTTTGCAAGTGCCCTTTCTGTGATGGTGATCCTAAAAGGGGGCATCGATTTGCAGTGTTGCACAGGAATGCAGCAAAGCTAGACAGTCTCTTGAATGTAGTAGGTTGCTAAGGGGAACAATAAATAACCTGCACTCAAGCACAAAGTTAAATCTTAACCATTGAAAATGCAGATCTTGAATGGTTATTTTACATTTTATATCTGGCCTACAGTTTCTTAATTTTATCCTTAAGCTTTTTGCATTTTCTTAAGGTGGGTTGAATGAGACTGTATAAACAACAACTAATTTCTTTCTCTTGTATAGTTTATCGTTTATTTATTAGGGTATTCTAACATCAGGATTTGTTGTTAAATTTCTCAGTATATTTAATGAGGATATGTACTTGCCTTATCAACTATTTAAGCGAGAGTAGAAAGTTAGACACATTAATGGTGGCTTAGTAATGGTGTCGGTCAGAGAAGAATTTATTTAGGTCATCAAATAACTGAAGAAAGGTTTATTTTGAGAAGTATCTACATGCAGTGGTATTTGCAGGGACAGTACCAACAGTTTAAAGGGCAAAGGTAACTGATTTATGGTCTGGTTTAACAAGAGATAATGATACTTGTAGAGTTGTGTAAGACAGGATTGTATTTGTGAGGACAAAATCGAGGATGCATGGGCCCCTTGTAGGATGATGTAATAAAGTTTTAATGATTCATCAAGTAATACTTTGTACTGTAATCTTTTTCTTGAAATGAGACACCTAGGTAGCAAATCATATCTGAAAAGGTTACGGCCAGTGCATCCATTTGCAGTGCAAATAAAACATAATGGTCATTTATTAGCTTGCTTCTTGGTGCTGTGATTTGGTCAGCATGTCATTATACAACAAACAGTGTGTGACACACTGCAATGTGCACTGCACATAAACCACTATTACATTAAAATATTTTTGACAGCCCCCCCCCCAAAATGTACTATTTAAACTAAAGCTTCAAAAGAACATGCAGCCAGTTAATTTTAAACCCACTTGTACTATGAAGGTTAATGTCTTAACATAGCCTTATGTGTCACACAAATAAGAATTCCAGTCCTTAAACAAAAGGATTACATCACCTCTGTCTGCAGTGATTGTGGTATGCACGTCTTTAGTCAAAAACTAGGTGTTGAATAAACTTGCTGCAATTTGCTTGGTCCAATACTATATTGATTTTGACAAGGTTATCAATGAACAGTTATGACTTTTATGTAAATGTGATCCTTTACTAGAAAACGGCACCTGCTAAGTAACTTAATAATGGAGGAAACACGATTCAGAACACACAATAAGAGTAAGCCTGAGCAAACCTAAGCAAATTGCTTGGGTGAAAATCAAATATTAAGTGTATATTTGAAATGGAAATTAAACAGGAATGCATTTAATTCTGTTGGAGAACTGTAGCCCTTATGTGGGGGTTATGCAGTCACACACCTGTAACTAAAAATACTAGTCCAACACTGCATTACTTTACCTTGGACTAAAATATAAACTTAGTTTTGACAATTTGAGTGTTTCCTGTGTCTCTAATGCTCTGTGGCCAGGGAATTAGTGGATTGGGTTGTGTGAGAAGTGCAAGCCCTGCAAAACAATTCTTTTGCATGTTTGTATGCATTGGTGCTACAGGTTTAGTTGGCAGTCCTGTTAAGTGCTTGAAATTTGCAGTTTCACAATGTTGCATTTGCAGACATGAAACTGAGAATTGCAATTACAAATTCAAATTTAAGAAAGTCAGCTAAGCCACAGTCATATCGGTATCAGTACTAGTACTATATGATTTCTGAACCTTACTCCCCATGGGGCAGCCGCGGTGGTGCAGCGGTTAGCGTTGCCGCCTCACAGCAAGAGGTTCTCCAGTTCGATCCTTGGCTGGGGTGCCTTCTGTGTGGAGTCTACATGTCCTCCCTGTGGCCATGTGGGTTTTTCTCCGGGTGCTCCGATTTCCTCCCACATCCCAAAGACATGCTGTAGGTTGTTTGGACACTTTAAATTGGCCCTAGGTGTTGGTGCGTGTGTGCCTTTTGTGGGAGGTTGGGCACCAGGCTGGCAACTCGACACTGTTAAAAAAAACAAAACAAAAAAAAACTCCACTGCCAATCATGAGCGGACAGGTGATCCGCTCTGGCGACCCCTAGCCGAAAGAAGACACGTACTCCCCATAAGGATGCATACAAATACATGTTGACAGACAAAATTGTTTCTGCATAGTATTGTCTTTTACTTTTCATTTATTTCACTTGAGATCTGATCTGTGGATTTCTGATGCCCTTAGAAATGTACCTGTTTGCATGTTTTTTTAATGTATTTATAATTTTTGGAAGCTGTGTAGCTTTGCATAGCTAATGTGTGGAATACTTGTTTCAAAAAAACCAAAGTGGGCCACCACTATTCAGCGACAAAACACAAGTTTAATATCACTAATACAAAACAAGCAGGATAAAACTGATGAGCACTTTCGGGCTCTGCCCTTCTTCAGATAAAGAGAAACAGTTAAAACCACATTTAAATATCTAATTAAAAATACTTCAGCCAATCAGCATTTATATTGCACCCTCCTATCTTTGAGGGCGGGTTTCATGGGAACAAAGTCATTCAATCCTGGTGTTCTATGAGCTAATAGTTCTATTATCCATTTTGCCTCTTCTCTCTCAGTAGCATCTGCTAAACTACCCCTTCTCATACTGTAATAATGTATAATGTTCCCATGAAACCCGCCCTCAAAGATAGGAGGGTGCAATATAAATGCTGATTGGCTGAAGAATTTTTAATTAGATATTTAAATGTGGTTTTAACTGTTTCTCTTTATCTGAAGAAGGGCAGAGCCCGAAAGCGCTCATCAGTTTTATCCTGCTTGTTTTGTATTAGTGATATTAAACTTGTGTTTTGTCGCGGAATAGTGGTGGTCCACTTTGGTTTTTTGAAACAAGGATCTTTATGTACTCTGTGGACCTTTGAACAGTTATCTCATTTTGTTTTTCTTAATGTGTGGAATACAGTTGCAAAGACAGATTTATTTTGAATTTGTTTACCGGAGTGGTACACAGATCACGACTGTCCATTTGCAAGTACTGACTGAGACTGTTAGACTGTCAGCCAGTCCAGATAACCTGGTATTACAGAGTGATTCTCTAAACATTATGCTCTAACCTCAAGTCCAATAGATTGGTGATTAATGCTGTTTATTTTAAACTTCTTTGGAGCAGCAGTCTAAGCATAGCTGCTTCTGCCACTTTGAGAAAAGCATTAGGGATTATTTACTGTAAAGAAGTACTGGCTTTTAGGTATCTTGCAAACACTGTGATTTATAAGCACAACATAGTCATATGCTGTTCTTGGGAAAAGGTCATGCAGTCGTAATGCAGTAAAACTTTCCTCATGGTACTCATCACCTCTCTACCCTATCTGCCAAGCAAAGCACACTACTTACTGTTAAGCAAAAATAATGTGACAAAGGAACTGAAAGTGCTGTGTTGCATTATTTCAGTTATGTAATTCTCACAGAATGCCTTTTTTACAAACTACATATAACCTTCAGTGTAACAGAAGTACAGTACTGATTAGGTTTAAGTAGCAAATTGCGGATATTGTATATGCCTTGACAGTTTTTTTTTCATAATATGAAATTGGAAGTATGGAAAAAATAGTCCTTTTTAAAACTGCAACATTAATTTGCAGTGCTCTTAGATTTTGTACTACATGCAACCCTTGTCTAGATTGGGCTTTTCCATTACATGCAGCCCTCTGGTATATCAAGGGTATTTAAATTACTTATTTGCTTATTTCTGAAAGCACCACTACCTTGGATTAAAAAGCAGCAAACCCCACCTCATTTCACTAATACACAGCCTGACTGGCAGTCAGGCATGTTCCCTGCTGCCGGGTTGATACAACAAATAACAAGGTGATACAGGCTGAACCTGCACAAATGGCAGAAACATTTTTTTATTTCCCTCAAAGTAAAAACTGTACCTTATACAGCTCAGCTGTTCAGAATTTTCCTCGTATGTTTGGTGTGATCCTTATAAAATTTATGGTTTTCTGGCTGATCATTGTGGATTGAAATAACAGGCTAGAGTTTCAGACTTCATATTCATCAGAAAATGCATGCCATTGAAAAACATGTTCTAGCAAAATTCTGAATTTAAAACAACAATATTTAAAGTTGTTTCCTCATTTCTGGGCTTTGTTCCCTTATTATTTTTGAACTTGTCCAGAATTCTTGAGCTAAGAGGTGTGCAGTCCCCTTTTTGGACAAATAACCAGATGATACTCTGTGTACCTTTTGTTTTACTTGTCACAAAGCAAAGACAATCCCTACATTTCCCTCAACTATTTGTACGGTATGCAAGAAAAGATGATCCCCATATTTCAGTTAACTGTTTTCACACAGTACACAAGTAATCAAGGCAAACTGAGAAGTATTACCATGGTAGCCATTATTTTGCATAATTTATAGTAACAGTAATAGACTGCAAAATCTAACTAGGAAAATATGCAGAAATGCACATGCTGCCAGTGTGCTACCTGTTAACTTCACTTTTGTTTCCTTCATAGCTCTCAAATTACAAAAATTCACTTAGAAAGTTAATCAAATGGCAGATTCTGTATCAAAGTGCATTTTCTGAAGAATAAGAATTATAAAACTAATGTGATTCTGAATTCTCTACACTGAAACAGTCTTTTGATGGGTCATATGTGTGGCCAGTAATGGAAACTGTTATTCACCCCTTGGTCACTGAGATCACACTATATCTTGCGGAAGATCTGCAGGGTGGTAGCATTTTGAGAAATAAGCACTAATTCTGTTACTTCCACAATTATTCTGTTAGTTCCACAATTTAATATGTTGGTCTGTTATTGTATCAACAGCTGGAGGTTTAGAGGCATGTGATCAGTGTAGGGCACATACTGTTCCTTTTAAGTGCAAATAACTGAAATGGTAGTATAAAAAGCCTGTCAGATTTTACTCCTGATGCGTTCCATTAGCAGTATTAAGACGTGAGTAAGGATTTTCTTTTTTGTTTATGTATGTATTTTTTTTTGTTTATTCATACAGACTGAAGTATGTACTTTTTCTTTTAAATTAATGTGAGTAAGTGAGCTGTGTCCCTCACTCTGATAGTTTGATGAGAACTGTACCTGATGAGGTACTGCTGTTATCACAAATATTTGAATTCCATTTTTGTGTTGCACAAGTCCACTGGCTTAGCAGGACAGTAGGCTGATGGACTGAATATCAACATGATCTGCTGGCAGAGCTAAGAACCAGTGTCATGACTTAATAAATATTACTGAGCATATCTGTATGTTGATTGAGCACGTATTCCTTCCTGTACATGCTTTTTATGTTCACATTATCAAGAAGCAGCCAAGGTCCTTCAAATATCCAGTCGGTTGTTAGGGTGACATATTTTGTTGCTCACAGATGATGATGTCCTGTTTTCATCCTGTTAGACTCTGTTCTCCAGCCTGTAAAGGAGTAATTCACCATTGAGTGTGATAAGGGATCAACATAGGAACAATAGTAAACAAGGAGTCATGGGGACCATAAGATGCCTAGCTATCTAGAGTTTTAAATAGATGCACATAAAAGTTCTTGCCACCATTTTGGAGCACCTAATAGTGATCCCCTTCCAAATGGAGCAGTACAAAACATGATAATCTTGGTCAAAAAAATTGTCTTCTCCCCATCCAGTCATCAGTATGAGGTTTAAATGTGACCAAAGTAGAATTTGGTCTGTCCTGCAGTGGTAGATTGTTTCATAAACTGGGAATACATTATGCTAGGAACCTATCCTTTCGATAAATCGTATTTATTTGTTGCTGTTCATTAAAGTCCGTAAAGTGGGTGCTCACACTGTTGGTTTTGCAAAGAAATTGGAGGTGAAATAGGATTGGGTCTTTCATGTCTTGAAAAGCAATACATGGGTCACCATGGTGCAGCCACTCCACTACTGAGTATTAGGAGAGCTTTGTTAATCTCTCAGGATAGTTGACGAATTTAAGGCCTTTAAAAAGTTAGCATGAGGTGATTGCTGCTTGCAGCCAAAGGGAGAGTTGCCACTTTAATTGGAGGTATTTAAGTGTCTTTGGTTCTTGCTCATGATTTTGAGGATAGAGGGGGGATTGGGACACTGACCAATGGATGGTTACAGCAGTACTGTTCGTGTTATATTGGACTGCAGTGGTGATGTGAGAACTAAGTCACACACGCTCTAGGGACCTAAACCTTATCACAACAATAAACTGAACATGCTGGAGGGATAGATTCCTGTCCCAGAGACTTCCCATACTCTGGAACAAACTACCTATCTATATCAAACAAAGCTCCTCATTAGCACTCAAGAAAAATCTTGCTGATTGGATGGAAATAGGAAATTCACCCCGGGGATCACTTCTGTGGCTCTGCTTGACAGGGGCACAGGAAAATAATTTTCTTGGGTGGCAAAAGCCAGGGTACCTTTTTGGCTAGGCTTATATAGGCCCTAGGGCCAATAGCCTAGTACTTACTTATGAATGAAGCTCTCAGTTTGTCAGTCTGTGCTCCAAGTCCTCAGTGGTACATCCTAGCCTTGCATAGTGTTTTAGAGTTTGAGATTGTGGATACAAATGTCAGAAATTCGGTTCCATTTGAAGGTAGCCGAGTTCACTTTCCATTACAAATATGGAACCTTGCCAGTCTGGGAAGCTCTGTTGAGTATAGCTACTCCTCTGTATTGTGAGAAGACAGATGAGGTGATTTGAGCACCTTGTGAGGATGCTTCTGGAAGCTTCCCTTGGAAAGTGCACAAGGCATGAGGATTCATGCCAATTTGTCATATGTACTTTCAGTAAACACAAATAAAATGAAAACGATTTGCTGACACCCCCTTCGGTGAACATGTATATATTTTTTTATATATATCAATTCTGAGTGGAGAAAAGGCAAACTCCACTGTGATTTTGGTGAATTGCTTTATTTTATTTGTGCTTGCCAAAACTGCCTTCATTGAGGTGAGGTGCTCCCCAGGCAGGGTCCCCCTGGTAGGAGGTTCTGAGACAGAGATGTGCTGTTGGGATTATATCTGTCCTGAAAATGTTGGTGATCCTGCGAGATAAGATGGAGACTTTTGCTGAAAATAGACAAGTCTGGTCTACCCACATATATTGCTGCTGTCAGTCCTCACCAGTATAGAGAGTTTAGAGAATAAATTAATTTCATTAATTAATATATGTACATTTGCAGGTCATCATTGCATGTTGAATATTCATGAACATGTATGCTGTCAGTCATCAACTCACTGACAGCCAAGCAACAGTGAGGAAAGTAAGCATTTTGGTGTACTTCCTTATATTAATGATGGTCTTGCAAAAGGGGTGCCTGTTGAAAGTTTGTGGGGGCAGAAATGCAATATTTGAAACAGTGAGACTTTAACTGTGGTTTGGGTGAATATATACTAACTCTAGTTTATGAGGGATAACAGTCTGAGTTGCCATGTTTAACCTAGAAGGGGAGAGTAATTACCTTGTCTCTATGGGTGGGGGGTGCACTTGGTCTTTTAAATCCTGCAAATTGCTTTAGAAGCATGTCAGTGAGTTTTAATTTTTTCCCTGGAATTGCAGTTAAGTTTTCAGTATCAAACTTGCATTTGCTGTAGGTAGCCTTGCGAAAGTATATTAAAGTAGTTCTTAATTAGTGTAATTATATTAAAAAAATGATAATCATCACTACTTTCACATAGCATAAGACAATGGATCTGATATTGTTAATCCTTGTTCATTCCTTACGTATGGGTATCTGTTCCGAGCTCGGAACCGAGCCGGCCATTTTCCAAGCTCGTGTTGGCTTCAAACTCTCGAGCTAAACTCTTCCCCCTCTCCCTGTTACCTCAGATTTCATTTGCCGCGTTGCCATCCGGTCGTGTCAAGCTACTTCTCTTGAGCTAAGTACAGTCAATTGTTGTTTAATTGCTTTACAAATTACTTTTCTGTCAGAAAAGTTGATATTTTATTGTCTCTTACCCTATCGCATCTAGCGTTCATAATTACCTCAGGTTTTTCTGTTTCTTACTTACTACTTTTACCGCAAGGTATTTTCTCTTTACCATCATTGGTAATCTTTTTCCCTTTTCTCTCTCATACCTTCGGGTACTCTCTTGTACCATTGTTGGTACTTTTCTATTAATTAATATGGCAGATAAAAAAGGTAGTCCTGGGTTTAAGCGGTGTTCTGATTGTGGACACAAACTGCCTACTTCTGATGCACACTGTTTGTGTGTTTATTGTTTGGGAGCTTCCCATTTATCTGTTGAACCACCCTGTACTATTTGTGAGAACTTTTTTTAGTAGAACTTTGTTAGAAAGGAAAAAAAAGCTGATACTGAAGGGACTTCTAAAATTTCCCTTTTCAGAGGCTGTTTCTGGGTCGGAGGTCTCAGCCCCTCCTAAAGCCCATAAGAAAATGGCTGTTTCTACTAAGGCTAAGTCCTTGCCTTCGTCCCCAGTTGGGGATTCTCACCAACCAAAACCTAAAAAGGCTAAATTTTCGGCCCTTCGGCACTGAGGCCTTCCGCTCCATTACTAATTTTGGCTTCGTCCTCTCCTGCAGCCTTCTGTATATCGGCACCGAGGGGCTCCTCAGTTCAGACCATTACCACTGTATTGGCACTGACCATTCAGTCAGCGCAGACCTTGCCGCGTCGGTCCTGAGATCTTCCTCAGAACCGAGGCCTTTATTGTTGACAGATTTGTCGGTTCCAGCTTTGGCACCAATAACCACTTTTGCACCAACAACCACTTCGGCACCGATCCTTGTGTCGGTGCAGGCAATAACCTCGGCACCAATGACTTCTTCGGTGCAGACAACAGTAGTCCAGTCTTTCACTGCACCATTATCCTCGGTGCAGTCTGATGAGATGGGTACTGAGTCTGCTTCTTTTGTGGACAGGCCTGTTTCTCCCTCAGTCTCTGTGAGGTCCACTAGAAGCCTTTCCAAACATGATGTGTTGCGTCTTGTGGACCAGGCATTCTTGGCCAGAGGTATCCCACCACCCAGGAACTATACTTCCTTGGGAGGTGATCACCCATCTCCAAAGACCCAATACAGTCTATCCTCCCGCTTTTGGAAAAAGACGATTGGATGTGCTCTATAGATCTTTAAGATGCGTACTACCACATAAAGGTGGACAGGCCATCAAGAAGATTTCTGCACTTCCGTACAGGAGCCAGTAACTACCATTTCAGAGTACTGCCCTTCGGACTCTGTACAGCCCCCAGAGTGTTCACAAAGTGCATGGCAGTTGTTACAGCTCACTTGCAACTTCAAAGATTCCAGGTGTTTCCATACCTAGATGACTGGCTCATTTCTGCCCCCACCAGACATCTACTGGAAAAAGCCTTGGCATACTCTCTCCTTGCTGCTCAAAGGCTAGGCATAACCATAAACTGGCAGAAATCCAATCTCACCCCATCTCAGTTGACAGAATTCATAGGGGTTATCTTGGACACAAAAAACTGCAGAGCTGCTATTCCAGAGCACAGAATTCTAAGGCTAAAGCAACAACTAATTCCAATCCTTTCAAAGGAAATATCCATGGCTCACTCTGTTCTACAGCTGTTGGGTTCCATGGCAGCCTCCATCACCATTGTTCCCCTGGCCAGGCTTCACATGAGGCTTCTACAGTGGCTACTGCTCATCCAGTGGTATCCTTTTCAGCATCCTCTTTCAGCAATGATTCGAGTAACCTACAGGTGCAGACAGGATTTAAATTGGTAGATGCAACACAATCTCTCACAATGGTCTCACCCCTTCTCCCCCCCAGCAACCCAAGGACACAGTGACCACGGACGCCTCTCTGATGTGGTGGGGGGCTATGTCAGGGACAAACAGTCCAAGGCACTTGGTCCCAACTGGAGGCCCATCTGCATATAAATATTCTAGAGCTGAGGGTGGTGCTTCTGCCGTTGCAAGCATTACATCCCCTGCTGCCGTCTGGGACAATTGCGATTCGGTCAGAAAACATGGCGGTGGTCTGGTACATCAACAACCAAGGTGGAACCAAATCTTACCCCCCTTGTAGAGAGACCATGAGGATATGGCAGTGGGGGATGACTACCAACCATTTTCTTTGAGCAACGCACATTCCTGGGAGTTCCAACGTGATATCAGACAGACTCAGCAGGTGCATTCTTCAACCTCACGAGTGGTCCCTGAATCCCTTGATAGCGGCGGAGATCTCCTTGCTGTGACCTCTTAGCATTCCCAACCAACTACAAATGCAGCAACTAGTTTGCCCTGATTCCCCCCTCCAGGACAGTCACCCAGGGACGCTCTAGTCCACGATTGGCCCTCTGGTCATCTTTACGCATTTCCACCCTTTCCCCTCATTCCCCAGTTTCTGAAGAAAGCCTGGCGATTGAAGAGCAAGGTGGTCCTCTTAGCACCATATTGGCCTCGACAAATGGTTCCCCTTCCTTTTGCCTCACCTGCTAGATCGACCATGGATTCTCCATCCAACCCCGGAGTTGATCTCACACCCACAGAACCTGATTCATCCCAACCTGAACAGCCTGAAGCTAACAGCTTGGCTACTCCAATTCCCTTGATTGCCAGGCAGAATTACCTTTCTTTACCAGTACATGATATTCTCATTGCTTCTCATAAGTCTTCCATTAGAATTACTTATCTGAGCAAGTGGAAAAGATTTACCTGTTGGCTGAAAGATAAACAAGTAGACCCCTTTTCAACACCAGTGTCGATAATACTAGATTATCTGGCCAACCTGTTCCAATCAGGGCTATCGGCCTCTACCATTAGAGTTCATTTGGCTGCAATTTCTAATTTTCATGAGGGTGTCCAAGATTTCTCTCTTATGTCCCATAAATTGTGCAAGACCTTCATAAAAGGTGTGAATCATCTGAAGACACCTTTTAGAGAACCTATTCAACCATGGAATTTATCATTAGCTCTACAAGCTCTGACAGTGGCACCTTTCAAACCAGCCTCTTCTTGTGACCTCAAGTGTTTGCCATGGAAAGCCTTGTTTTTGGTCGCTATTACTTCTGCCAGACATATTTCTGAACTTCAAGCTTTATGTATCAAGAGTCTATACTTGATTTTTCATAGCGATAGAGTGTCTCTGAGAACTAATCCGTCATTTCTGCCTAAATTGATCTCTGAAATGTCCATTAATCAAGCCGTTGAATTGCCAGTTTTCTTTCCCAATCATTCAAACAGAGGAGAGTATTGCCTACATACCCTAGATATACACAGGCAAATCCATTTTTACTTGAATAGGACTAAACCCTTTCGTAAATCTGACCAGTTATTTTTGGCCTTTTCTGGACCTAGATTAGGATCTGCTGTTGCTAAGGTCACACTAGCTAGATGGTTGAAGGACTGTGTGACCTTTATTTACACACAACGTAATATCACGTTGCCTACTACCATGAAAGCTCATTCAACAAGGTCGGTGGCAACTTCAGCTCCCTTCCATGCCAGAGATTGTTTACATGACATCTGTGCAGCTGCAACTTGGGCTACGCCTCATACCTTCATCAATCATTACAAATTGGATTTGGCCTCCAGGGGAAGAGCATTTTTCAGTTCTATGGTGTTCAGGAATGTCCTTCCATGAGAGCCTCCCAGGAATAGAGGTAGCTGTGGACTCTGTCCCATGCTTAAGGAATGAACGAGGATTAACAATATCAGATAAAGAAGTTATGTCTTAACCGTAACGTTCCATCTGTATTGTTGATCCTCGTTCAGTCATTACGACCCCTTCCCCCCCTGTGGTTTCTAGTGGATCTCACCATCCGGTTCTCTTAGGTTATTTGACCAGAGGTAGCCTCTACCTTCTTTAACTTGCAAACTTAATCTGAGGTAACAGGGAGAGGGGGATTGTGGGTAAGAGTTTAGCTCGAGAGTTTAAAGCTGACGCGAGCTTGGAAAATGGCCGGCTCAGTTCCGAGCTCGGCACCGATACCCATGCGTAATGACTCAACGAGGATAAACAATACATATGGAACGTTATGGTAAGACACAACTTTTTTTTTGTGTGCTGGGAGGGAACTCCATCACAAATCAAATGTGTAAGGTTTAAGCAGCATGGGTGAAATAAAGCAGAAGCGGATGAACATTGTTCTGTGTTTCACATCTTTGTCCTTTTAAAAGCTGATCTGGGCTCATTACTTTTAAAGATTCATGAGACCATTGTACAATACCCTTCTCTTTCTGGTAATGAAGAGAGGAGTCCTTTGTGACCATATGGAGGGAACAGAATTACCTCACCTTATGGACTATAGGGTGAATAAGAGAGCGAGATCAAGGTATACATTGTGAAATTGTTGCTTTTTGAATGTAATACTTGAAAACTAATTCATTTTCCTATTTAAATGAAATTGTAATGCTGTAAATTCAGCCCACTTACATACCTGAGTGCCAGCAAATCACAGTTTTATTGCTAGCTCCTTTTTACTCAACAAAGAAAAAGAGTATGAGATTTTTGTCTCCATCTGTATGGAAAATGACTAACGGACTGTCATGTCAGATTTGTATTTATCAGTAACTGCTTGGAATGTATATTTCTTCAACATTTAGTCAGTGCTTAATAGCTAAGCATTATGATTTTATCATCATCACCATCCCAGAATGCCCTTCAGAAGGAAAAAGAACTGCAGGAAAACTATTGGTAAACTGCTCGCCCCTCCCCAACTGTAAGACGTACAGATAACGCATTATAGAACTGATCATTTTTTTCTTGCAAATATAGCACAAGTTAGTGTAAAAAGACTACAATAGTCAGTGGGACTATGGCAACAAATATAATGCTTGTTAGAATGACAGTGACTGAGACAACAGCACTGCACTGTGGATATTTCTGTGAGTTTTGTTATGGAGTGTTGGGAATAGCCACTTTTGTAATTAATAATTATTAGCATTTCTTTGTATTAATTGCTTGTTTTGCAGGTGTTACCTATTAAAACACTATATCGTGATATGACTCTTCTCTTTTCTAGTGGTTTTCTCCTCCTCCTAATCCTTTTCATATGTTTTTCCCCTAAGTGTTCAGGCTCTGCTTTACTTCTGTTCCACACCACCTAACTCTCTTAACAGGCTTACGCCTTAAGTCACATGACAATTTTACTGATGTTGTACAACTCCTCACTTTCTTGCTGAGTTTTTGAACTGATCAGTTCAGAATATGCCTCTACTTGTGATGTTATAGCCATTGGTTTATTTAGTAATAGACTTCATATTAAAAACAGATCCTTTAAATGCATGTCGTATAGGTATGCCGGGTACTGCCATTTACTAGTTAAATCCTTTTGGAGTTATAAAATTAATACATTTATCTTCTAATGCTGAGATAATGCCAAAACATTGCTGTTATTCACTGGCAGCTTTGTAGTTTGAGTTTGCCTACTCAAAACCTGATTAAGGTGAATCCGAAGTAAATGACCCCAGCCAAATCAAAGCTATGAAGTGTATACAGATACAGAAGGAAACCAAACAATTCTGCTTAGTTTGAATAAATTTTTTTCAGGAGGCTAGCCTCCCTTCAACCTCATAGCATCGTTCTTTATAAATCCTCAGTTTGATATTGCAAAACCACAGGAAAAAGTGAATACTGTTTTGTGGTGCTACAAGATTTCTCTCTTCCCTTAGTGTAGTGTTCTTCTGGAACAAGAATATGAAAGTTACAGATATATGGTTATATAGCCCTCCATAAGGGACAGCTGGTGTTTTATACTAAAACTGTTTGGTATTTTCTAATGCATCTTTTTGTAGGATGTTGCCTTTGAATAGCTGCCTATATTTTGAATGGATATTGTAGCTTAATTTTATTTTGCTTTTTTAAAACGATGTAAACTGTGTGTTTTCATGCTTATGTTTATTCCTTCTTGTGTCTGAACATGGTTCCACTTAACAAATATAAGTAAAATAATTTTGCTAACAACTCGACATCTGATTGCAGACTGCTCTGAATTTTGTCTGCAGTGCCTTGTCTGAATTTATAGTATTTAGTGCTACAGTTAAGTACATTAAATGTGAGAACATAACTACTTGAACAAGAAATGTAAAAAGCTACTTTGTTCAGTTGAAAAGATTTACTCCCACTTAAATTTCTTTTAGTAGTCTAAGCTGTATTTTCTCAGCCTGCCTGCAGCCAGGAATATAACACCTAACTAACTGACTGCGGACAAGCATTAATGACGTAAACTCAGAGCCTACTTAATTGACGACTCAGTTGGAACCTTGACTGTGTGCTTACTAGACTGACAGCTTATATAACCTGGACCGACTATCTTTAATGGCATGTTTTTGCAAAGGGTGACTCAAGTCATGGGAACATGTTTGACTGACCAGCTTTTGACTGACTTACCCTGCTTTTGCTCATCAGTGATTTTGATTATATTTAGTGGAGAAGAGATGCACAATCTTAGGTTTCAGCTCTACAAATTGTGCGTCCCCTGCTCAGCTGAACAACTCTGGTTCAGTGAGATCTTCTGGATAAAACTTAAACATTACACAAGCAAAGCAGATGCAGTTATATAAAGCATTTAGACTCCACTGCCAAGGAAATGATGAAATGTTTTGTGGGTGCTCCCATTATCACCAAAAAGTTCATGTCACTCTTGTTGAAATGTCCAGTGCTTCATGCTACTTGCCATGTTCCTCAAGAAGTAAAATAAAGTAACTTTAATGTTAGAAAATCTGGCTTGCCCATAACCATATAGGTTAGACCACTAAATTTATCAACTGGTTCCCCACAAGCGTGCAGTGCACTGCACTGCTGGAGAGAGGCAGTCCCTATCTGTCTTCACTCTGACACAGTGATGAGCGGTGTTCCTCACCGACCTTGCAGCTGGCTATTCCTGGCCAACCAGAGATCCACAGCACTGTGGTAAGAGGGATTCTGACATAGCGGTGTTAAGTGATAACCCCACAAATGGTAGCTTTGCACCATTGGCTCCTCATCCAAACACATACTGTGGTTCCTCTCATACTGAGCAGGATTACTAAGGGAACAATACATCATCAGTAGGGTAAAACTAACCTGTCTCATGACTATCTAAACCCAGCTCATGCTCCCTATTAATGGGAGAACAATCCAATGGTTGGTGAATTCTGCTTCACAATGATAGGAAGAGCTGACATCGAAGGATCAAAAAGTGAATTTGCTATGAACGCTTGGCCACTATTAGCCAGTTATCCCTGTGGTAACTTTTTTGACACCTCCTGCTTAAAACCCAAAAAACCAGAAGGATCATGAGGCCCCACTTTCATGATCTTTATTTATGCTGATCATCAAGATCAAACAAGCTTTTGCCCTTCTGCTCCACAGGAGGTTATGCTGAACATAAAGATCAAACAAGCTTTTGCACTTCTGCTCCACAGGAGGTTTCTGTCCTGCATTACTGTTTGACAGGTGTACTGCCCCAGTCAAAAGCCCCACATGACACAGTCCCCAGAGCAGGTCACACCCAGACACCCAGGTGCTTGGAGCCAGAAGTAGGATTTGCTACATTTAGTATTTTAGTGGTGTGTAGTCACCTAGTTTGCTGTGAACATCTGCATCACTTTTGTTCGCTAGTCCTGTATCACTGGTGGCATACTGGTGCATACTGGTGTTGGTGAAAGCAGAGAGGTGACCTTATACTACTCCCCCCCATGTTAACCAAGTATGGATGTGTATAGTGCATGTCTGTTGGATTTTCATTTGCCTCGTGGGATCACTGTTTTAACGTGGATTTCACTGGTGGCTGAGTTTGGAACTCTACTTAAATTGCTGTTGGGGTGCACTGCCTTCTGCCTGCACTTTCTCAGTTGCTGTTTTGTTTGCATTGAGTTTGAAGATTAATCTGCTAAAATTGCTACATGTGGAATTTCTTTATCCTGTGATGGGCTCACTATTCCCAGATGGGAGTTGGGTTGAGGCTCAACACAAGGTGGGTCTGGTAGACACAATGAACAAGTGAAGAGTTGGAAGCAATGAATAGCCCAGCACATTATTTGCTCAAGCAGATCTCGACTGTGAGGAACTGGGCAGCAATGCTTTTCCATGCAGTCACCAGGCTGTTTGATCACTTAGAAGGCTTTTCCTTCACATGATTATTACTAAGTTGCTCGAGTCTTTGCAGAAAAGGTGGACTGCATTTGGTTGGATGTACTGCTGAGACTGCACTGTAGGCCTGCAGTTATCCACAGCAAAAGTGCAGCAGACTGACCTTGGGCGAGTTTGATGACCTAACTTCACAAAATGTATGCAAATGTTTTCAAGCTCATGTCCTACTAATTTTATTTATTTATTTTACATTTATTTACCAAGAATGTCCGACTGGGCATGGATCCTATTTTCAGCAGAGGCTGTGGGAGAAAAGCTCCACAAAGATTAGTACAGCAAATTTAGTAAATACAAATACACACGTTAATAAAGTACAGTACGGGGCAAAACATTAATAAGGTACAGTTTCAAGGCCAAGAAAGGAGCAAAAAGTAAATATACCATAAGGAGCACAGTGCTTTACAATAAAGTTGAAAGGACATTTTGTTCAGTCATTTGGTTATGTGATATTTGGCAATTGTAGGCTGGATCCATTCTAAACTAAACTACTTGTGTCTTGCTTGGAGGTTTTGGGTTCTTTCCTTTTCAGAATTGACTGATCCTCTTTTTATATTTGTTTCCATCTGTCTTAAAGGAGGCCTTGTTTACGTAAGTCCTAAAATAATCTACTCTAGATGCAATCTAGAAAGTAACTGCCTTGCCTCCATTTATTTATCCATTTATTAGGAAAGTTATAGAGAAAGTAACATGCAAGCAGTTTGGATTCCTTCTTGATATTTTATGGACTTTGGGATTTATATCAGCCTTTGTTGCAGGTTCACCACAGCTCTTAGAATATTTGTTTTTATTTCAATGGTTAAGGGTAGCTATGTAGCATGAGAAAGATACCATTATTTCATTGTTTTGATTTAATATTCTTAACATATTCAGTATGATTGACCCATCTAATCCCATTTGAGCACCTGAAGAACCATTGTGGGGTCTCTGGCACAATGCACAAGTAGTCAGCCTCTTTTTACCTGTCAGGATGAAGGTGGATGCTCCTGGTGTTAATTTGTCCACTGCCTAGTTTATTAGTTGTGAGGACTATTACTTTTCACTACATATAGGTTACCATGTGGTGATCTAAGTCGGGAGAAGCTTACATTGCCCTTATTATGGTGATAATACTCGGCTTTCCCCAAAGTATGTAAAGTACTTAGAGCCATGTATTGCTTGCTTGAGAAGTGTGCTGTCATGGATATCTGTAAACAGGCTCTAACTCAACCCATCTAAGACTGCAGCCATGGTGTTCACTCCCTAACATCATCCACATCTCCTCTCCTTACCCTCATGTTGTTTATGGGGGGGGGGGATTGGCTGAAGTGTTATATAATTTCATAGACTCTGTGATCATCTGGTGTCAGCCATTGGCCAGTCATGTTGCCACTAGATAAGAACAATTAGCAATATTAAGTACTTTATTTTAGTATTATTCTAATACTAATACTAAATGGGATGAAACTAAGTACAGATAAGTTAGTGATAATGTCAGTAAACTGGGAAAATTGGAAGAAGCTGAGAACTGAGATAGAAGGGAAGATGGTAGAAGAAGTATCTGGGAGGGGTGGTTGAGGATAAGAGAAGTCTGAATGATGGGGTCAAAGCTAGAATCAGAAGGGCTGCAGCCAACTGGCATAGAGTCTCAGGTGTAGTATATTACAGAAGAATGCCAAAGAAGCCGAAAAATAAGGTGTACAAAACAATGGTGCAACCAGAAAGCTAGAGGTGATGGAAATAAAGTGCCTGAGAAGGGTGGTAGGATGCACACTGTGGGAGAGCAGAAGAAATGAGGGCATAAGAGCATAAGAAGAAAAAAGAAGCCAGCAACTGGATGGCTGAGAATAGTTATTTTATTAATCAAGCATTATAAAGACTTCGATCTCACAGACCGGTTTCGGCATAGAGTTAGCTTAGCCTTCTTCAGTGTGATACAGCAGTAAACAAAATGGAAGTCTTTTAATACAAAAATATTAATTAGACACAAAAATACTCAAACATGATTGGTGAACTCATGAATAAAACATGAACACATTCAAAGATGTTCATTAAGTCCTGGATAAAAAAGAGCACCTAATTTAATTATCCATTTTTTTCTCTTTAGTATTTAATTTATTATGCCAGCCAGATTTCACAGTGCGATCACCTAGAATTTTATCAATAACAAAAAAATGAAACCTTGCTGTAGGGTGATTTAATGTGTGTTTATAAAGCGCATTATTGTTTTTTTTACATTTAACATCACTTAGATGTGCTGAGATGCGTAACTTGAATGGCCTCGATGTCTGTCCTACATAAAAGCAGCGGCAACTGCAGCATACCATATAAATTATCCAGTCACTATTACAATTAGCAAAAACTTTTATGTCATATACAGTGCTACAATTGCTGCTAGAAAATTCTTTCATTCTTAAGACATGTTTACAATTAGTACAATGGCCACAAGGTACGCATCCAGTAAGTTTATCACCCAGCAAAGTGGTTTGTGTAATTTGTAACAACATTGATTGTGAATGATCTTTGTAATGATTAAAATAAGTACCTAGGCTTTTACCCTTTCTAAACGAAAAAGAGCAATTTGGTGGTATCACAGAAGATACTGCAGGATCAGCGGACAAAATATTCCAATTTTTTTTAATAATATTAGTAAATTGTCCAATATTCCTGCCATAAGTAGTAATAAATCTAAGTGGAGCGGAAGAAAAGCCTAGTTTCTGTTTATAGGTGAGCAGATCATCCCTGCTCAGTTGTGATGCATACCTTTTTAGCAATAGTGATATGGCCTGGTTGATATCCCCGATTGTTAAATCTATGTACTAGATCCTGGCTATATGATTGAAAAATGTTATCATTTGAGCAATTACGTCTCATACGAATAAACTGAGACTTAGGAATATTTCTGGCGATATGTTTTGGATGAAAGCTGGATGCGTGGAGCAAGGTGTTGTATTGTGGAAATTTTCTGAACACCTCAGTGTTGAATGAGTTATCAGGATTTCTTGTGATCTTAACATCCAAAAAAGTAATAACATTTTGGTCATAATTAATAGTAAAGTGTAACCCCCATTTGTTATCATTCAGATATTCCACAAATTCATGTAGATATTCAATATCAGCCCTCCACACCATCCAGCAATCATCCAAATACCTACGCCAGATATCAATTTCAGGTAGATATAAGTTGTGCGTATCATCATAGATGATCTGATCTTCAATGTATGCCATGTATAGATCAGCATAAATGGGGGCAAAAGAAGCCCTCAACTTGTAGGTAGCATTGTTTATCATAGAAGAACAAATTCTTAGTTAGCACATGTTCTGTTAAAATGCTCAAAAATGTATTAAAGCCAGGTTTGTACATATTAGATTTTTCCAACCAGTATTCAATGTTATCCAACCCTGCCCAATGGGGTATATTGGTGTATAGTGAACTCACATCAAGGGTGCAAAGCCACCAGTCTTTTTCGATCTGCATGTCATTGATAATACTGAGAAACTGTGTGGTGCCTTGTATTCTGGATCTGACCCATGAAAGTAGAGGTTTGAGATGTTTGATCAAGTATTCAGACAAAGGTTCAGTGAGAGAGCCAGTACCCGCTACAATGGATCTACCCGGTGGATGTGCAAGATCTTTATGAATGTTTGGTAAAAAGTAGATATATTGCCTAGCTGGATCAGAAATGGTAAATGTTTCAAAGTGTTAGGTGTAATAATACTATTTTCAACAGCTGAATTCAGAAATATATCAATTTGCTGTTTAAACATAGATGTCGGATCAAGAGGCATCCTGGTGTAATATCTGGCATCATCAAGCTGTCTATGTGCTTCTTTATCATAATCACTCCAATTCATCACCACAATAGCTCCTCCTTTATCAGCTTTAATAATTACTATTTGTTTGTTGTTAACAAGCTCTTCCAAACATGCCATATCAAGTTTAGAGATGTTGTTTGGTAAAAGTGATCCTATATTAGAGCTAAAATGTAGTTCTTTGAGAGTACCATACTGAAATAAGCTCACTGATGGATGCATTGGAGGCATGAAATCATTTTTTTTCCCTTTGGATCTTATTTTGCCCTGCAATTTTCTCCGTGCAGGGGACTGTTCTTTTGCTGACATAAGAGCATAAGCCAAAGTAGCTCCAATTGCACAAAAGATCAAAGAGACCAGATTATGGTGGTTGGGGCACATGTGCAAAAAAGCAGAAGACAATCTGACGATGAAGATTTAGGACGGGCAGGAAGGAGGTAAAAGGAAATGAGGTCATCCAGCAAAGAGGTGGATGGACTGTGTAAGAGAAGATCTGTGACAGTCAGGAATGAGTGATGAAGAAGGCAGGAGTGTGGCATTGAATTGAGATAGATGGCTACAGTTAGCATGACACCCTGACACCATATAGAAACATTGGAAATAAAGGGGGCTGGTGATGATGATTTTGATGATGATTAAGTGCTATGTTTCACAAGATGAAGAATAATGGTTGTGTAGATCCTGATGTTCTCTGTCATCTGGACTACTGTAATGCTGTTTTTCTGTGTATATCAGGCTCTTAGCCCAATATTTTGCATCATATGCAAAATTCCACAGTAGAACTCCTTATTAGAGCTTCAGGATATAGCCATATTTGCCTGTTTTTTTTTTCCCTACAGTGGCCATCTTTCAAGCATGGGATCATGTTTTATGTATTATGGTGTGTAAAGCTATACATAACAAGGTTGCTACCTATTTAAAGTAGTTTTTGGTGCCAGCCTTTCCGTGCACCTTGGCTACTTTGGGAATGCTGGTGAACATTGGGTTTAAGCTTGAGTGCTCTGGGCTCAGTTCTTGTTTGTCATGTTTGCGGCTTGGCTGATGTAGCATTAACTAACTGAAAATGACATATGGCTTTGTGAGTGCACACCTGTCCTTAGCTTTGGGATTTGCTTCAAGCACATTCAGCACAGGTGGCTTTAGAACCTGTTTTAGTTATTAGCTAGCCCTGTGACCCTTGAATTGCTGTATATTTAATTTGCTTCTATTTTAGTACTGTAAGGTGACTGGTGTTATATGCTTGTAAATAAAGATGAATTGGTTGGTTGGCCATTTCAAGTCTGTCTTTAACAAGTTAGTTAATGCAGGGAACACATCTGCTGCACTGCACCAATGCCGATAATTATTCTTGCTCTGAGTTAATATAACCTACCTGATTAGTGGAGAATAATGAACTCGTAGTAGGAATGTTTACATACTCTGGGGATACAGGGGTGATTTTGCTACTCTTCAAAAGCAAGTTCAAAATAGTATTTCTAATGTTATCAGTTCCTTTTATTGTAATGTGATTTGTTTAGGGTTTTGATTCTTCAATATTTTGAGTTTTTTTGTCTTTCAGATCAGTGGCCTTATGTAGTTGTTCATGTTAGATTTGGTCATTTGGATTCAGTGTCAGGCAAAGACAAAATAACTATATATTTATTAATACTTTGAACTTGGGAGATCCATTTAGTCTGATGTTTTAATCTGACTGGTGACAGCATGAATAGTATCTCAATTACATAGTTCTTATCTTCAGTATTTATAAGCTGAGGCTCGACTGTCAGAGGCAAGGAGAAACTGTCTTCATATCTTTTTTTTTTAATCTCCACAAATTGTGTGACCGTAATCCTAATATATGAGTGAAAATGTTTCTTTTATCTTAGACCCCCCCCTCCCCATATTGACTGATAAATTATAGCTGTCTCCAGTAGACCCTTTTACTCCCCATCCTTCCTGCTGTAGTAGGGATGAGAGTCGGGGACCATACAGCTGTCATCATAGACTAGTTGAGGTATTTTATTGCCTAATCTTGCCTGTTGTTGACCACTGTGCTCCTGCCAAAGTAGGGCCTGCAGCATCGGATATTCTATGTTTTCAAATGCTGAGCCCCAGCTATTCTGCTTTGCACTATTTAGCAGGCCTACAGAGCTTGGCAGTTCGCTACTTCTTCTACAACCTCCAGTAAGTCTCCATGTCGCCCATGTAATGAGATTAGTTGCATCCTTTTTCCTGGGGTAGGTTAGCCAGTATTGGTCAGTCACTTCAGGCTACCTAGTTGGCTCATCCAGTAATCTGGCTCTCTGATTTAAGCCTGGGCTACCAGGGCCACAGCCAGAAAGCCACCATTCTCTACCATGATGCTTGCAAAATGTGTACAAAATTTGTCTAGTGTGCTTGGGTGAGCATACCTTTCCAACCTTTACCCTCTGTATTCACCACTCTAGGAATACTGGGCAGATTATTTCTTATTTTCCAGTTGCATTTCGTGTATGTAGCTGGATCTGTGAACATAGAGAGAATGGCCATTTCATTTCATATTGCGTTGACCCGACATATGAATAATTCATCCTTTACTGTACGTGTGCATGCCTAAGGAGAGCAGTTATTTCCTCTGGAGAGAAAGATGTATTTTAATCAAGAAATGCTTAAGAGAAAAATATTATAAGCTCATTAATCTGTTTCATAATAGCCTTCTTACTTAGAGTACCTTTAGTACATTTAGACCTAGTTGTGTTTGTACAGAGCTTATCTATTTTAACTTCTCTTGGGTTTAATTTCTCCATTTGTTTTGGGTTTGTAATACCATCATGTAAATGGACCCCATTCCTATGTCAGGGTAAATTAGAGTTCATGAAATTACTGTTATTTTAGTCTTCGATGTTAACCAAGTGTTCTTCTTAGTACCTGCAACATGCTCAGAATTGTCTCCTCACTTAATTCATATTGGTTGCCTTTAGTGGTAGCATATTTACATATGACTAACTTTTTTTTTTTTTAAGTCCTGTTGCTCCTACTGCTATGGAATTGTCTGAGTATCTTTCTTCCACATTGCCCTTATTTCAGCCTGCAAGTCCTGGTATTTTATGACTTTCTGTCTCTCTATACATAAGACACTGTAATTACTGGGTGTAGCAGTTTCTATTATCAGCACTATGTTTGTATTTTTTTCATGGACTACAATCTCTGTTTTTCTTGCATCTATTTTTTGAACTGTTGGCAATGGGTGATCCCATGTTATATAAACTTCTTTGTTCTCTATAATGCTTTATGGTTCATGTTTCCAGTGCTTCTCAGCTACTTCTATATTAGTGTTTCTCCAATTCCCCAATGCAACAGTCTTAATACATTATTGTGCCTTTCAGTAAACAGGCCCTCTGCCATTAATATATCACACCTGGAAACAAGATGTGTGACTGTTTCCAGTTTTGTTTTACAGAACCTGAATTTGTCTGTTTCTTCCACATGTTCAATGGACTTTGTAAACCAACGTGTATGTAGTCCATTATCCTGAGCTGCCCAATGCCTTTCATCTTTTTGTTTCAATTCACCTTTCCTTAACCATCACTGCACCAAATTCAGAATATCTCTGTACTTGCCGGCATATTCGTGGACTTTCTAATATTTTTTTTCCTTTTTGCTTGATCTTTTTCCTTATATTCTATATTTTGTTTTTGTCATATTTAGTTGCTGTGTGATTTTTGTCAGTTTCTGGTTTGACTTCCATTCCCACTTTATTCCGAAATGCTTTTGCTAAACTAAGTAAAGGTGCCATCTTAGACTTTTTCTTTTCATGCTTTCAAACTTTAACTGTGCTTGGATCTGATGAGGTCACAAAATATGTAGGCAGTCACATGACTGCCAATCTATATATTTAATCAATTTTAAGGAGACCCATACCTGCTTCATCAAAAGAAATATATAATCTTGGAATGCATTGATTTTATTAATTTTTTCATAAGTATTTTTCTTGTTTTCATGTTCAATTGATCCAATACTTTTTGAGGCTACTCAGTCACCCAAAACTGTAAGTTAGAAGAGAGAGAGCAAATAGACTCAGACTCATAGCTTGGATTTTATTTTTGAACACCAAGGCAGTTTCATTATTAGTTTTATTCTCATTTGTTTTATTGCTGACCCTTCATCTATTCCCAGATATTATACTCTCCATCCTGCTCAAGTTCCTCTATATCCTATTCCTGTCCCACATTAATAGTTTCTTGGTGCTGCAGCTTTCCTTTTTTAAATGTTGCTTTTACACATTTATCAAGATCAAATGTCATTCGTATATCATCTGAACAAATTTTAACAATTTGTAATTGTGCTTTCAGTTATTCATGTGATAAACTATAGAAATTTAAGTCCTCCACAAAAACTAGATAAGAAGTCTTTAAACAGCTGCAGTGACAAAGAATCACCCTGGAATATCCCCCTTTGAATTTTTATCCCTAGGATAATAATTTGCTCTTTGTCATGGCTTAGCCTCAAAGTGATTTGCCACAATTTCATAATCACTGCAATGTAATGGATTAATGTGAGGTATAGCTTGTATATCTGTAAACATTCCATACCACTCCATTATCCATGAATGGGGGGTGCTCTCAAATGTGTCTTTTTTTTTTTTTTTTTTGTAATCTATCCAGGCCATATTTGGATTCTTTCCCTTTTTAACAACTCTCTTTATGGTGTTATTTAATAACAAATTTGCCTTTGTTACATAGGACTTTCTTTTAGTACCTTTTTGTTCTCTTGCCATAATTTTTTTTCGCTAAACGACTATAAACTCTGTGCACCAGTTACAGTATATAATTTGTATATTGTCAGAAGATAATTTATTGGTCCATAGCTCTTAGGATGGCGTGCAGGTTAACTTTTAAGGAGGGGAGGACCATTATTTCCTCTTGTTAACCAGGGTGGTGCCTGTCTGGGATGCACTTACTCAAGGCTAAATCTTTGAGTAAAGATGTTAATACCTTTAGCCAGAAGTTAGGTGCCGTATCTGTGATCCCCAGTTAGGAGCTTTTCTTAATTTTGTTTCAACTTCACTGGCTGTTACTTCATCCTGCTTCACTTCCTCTGCACGTGACCTCCTTGCTCTGTCTTTTAATTCTTCTGTCCATTTTGCATCCCTGTTCTGTTCAACATACATACCTCTCCAACATGTGCCTATTTCTTCTTCTTCTGCCTTTTTTGATTCATGGTGTTTCTATTCCTTTTGCTTTGTTTCCCAAGTCTCTATAAATCCTCTTTGGGTTATCCATGAGTTGCTTATTTTATACTTTAGGAATAACCCGCACCCACAACTGGGTGTGGGTATCACAGGATGTACCCACAGCTGGTGTGATTTGATCACAAGGGCAAAGCCAGAGTGTTGAAATGAAGCTAACCCTGAGTAAATCTTGTGATACCACATCCAGAAGTGAGTTATTGCTTTTATACAATGACATTTTTTTGAGAAAGAAACTGCTTACCTTTCTTAAATAATGTCTTTCCATAAAAGTGTTGTAGCACTCCTCCACAGTCTTCCTTGTTTGCTGATATACTGAGCATGTATATGGGACTTATATTCCCAGGCTTGCACAGTACATTAGTGCAGTGCAGGTGAAACAACGGCAAAAGGAGAATCTCCATTTTTTTCTACTGCTTATCCAAATGCACAAAAGAAGCTTATAAATAACATTTAGTTTCTCACTCGACGCATATATTTTAAAAGATATCATGGAAAACCAGAGAGCATGCAAAAGTAGTGTGTACTATGATTCCTTGAGACTTGTAATCACTATGGGAGGTTTTGGTAAGGCAGGGTGTAGTACTGTAATATGCACATTCCGAAGATGAGCAATGTTGTAGCTGGTGTAGCAGTAGCATCGTGCTCTACACAGTGTAGCAGTAGCATCGTGCTCTACACAGTGTAGCAGTAGCATCGTGCTCTACACAGTGTAGCAGTAGCATCGTGCTCTACACAGTGTAGCAGTAGCATCGTGCTCTACACAGTGTAGCAGTAGCATCGTGCTCTACACAGTGTAGCAGTAGCATCGTGCTCTACACAGTGTAGCAGTAGCATCGTGCTCTACACAGTGTAGCAGTAGCATCGTGCTCTACACCGTGTAGCAGTAGCATCGTGCTCTACACAGTTTAGCAGTAGCATCGTGCTCTACACAGTGATAATACAGAAATACATGGAAAATTTGATATGTTTGTTTCTTTAGTTTGGCAGAACATACGTGATTTTTCTTGTATTTTGCTGCTCCACCAGTATATACCAATAGAAAGTCTGGCTGCTCAATCAGTGGCTGGACTTTTTCCCACTGCTATATACTTGATAGTAATGAGCAGTTGTTATAATTTTGCTTTGTTTATCTGTATACCTTTGATGTTTTTCTGCTTGTGTTGACATTTTTAGTTTATTATTGGCAATAGTATATAATTAATCCTAGTTTGTTTTAATATTGTTTTATTTTTACTACATCTTTCTAAGAATTTTTGATAATCTGGTCCCATTTCTGTATTCTTCTAACACTGATATTTCTTGTCTTAGTTGTTTTAAAGTTTTCTCTATTTGATGCTTGATAAAATGTTACCAGAAAAAAGTAATTTGTGTAGCTGCACAATAGTATAACCTATTTATTTCTGTTACAACAAATACACTTTTCTTAGTAATCCTGATTACTTTGATCATCTGTTTTACTAGTCTTCAAACATATGAGGTCTTATTTATATTCTGTAATCTTTCTTTCATACATCATAATATATTTGTCCATCTCTATCAAGCAGGTGTTCACTTAAATAATTTTCTTCTGGACTAAGAGCATCTTCTTTGCTCTCTATTTGCTGGCAGTCTTCCACAGAAGGCTCTAGAACATTATTCTGTGACATAATATCTTCATAGTTCTCCTCCATATATAGACACATTGGCCCATCATGACACAACATTACCTGAATTACGTTTACCACTGGCTCCAACTCCCTCCCTTGCTGTGCAACTTCAGCTAAACTTTCACGCGAGTCTGCTACAGCAAAATACAAAAACATTTTTCTATGGTATATCTTCTTCAGATGCAAACCACTCTCCTGCTGTATCATTTTGCAACAATACCTGTGTTGGAGTTTCCACGCTAAACCCTTCACTTTGCAGATAGTCCATCACCTCAATTTTTATTTGTTTAACTTCTACCTTACTTTGCAATTTTATCTTTTGTAATGAGAAGTTTTTCATATCCAGGTGCCTTTATCTGTAGAACCAGCTTTTTTTTTGTATTAATTAGTTTGGCATCTCCTTTGAATAAATATCATACCAAGTCAAATCTCTTTTTATTTCCCATGTTCATATTTCTTTTTTATTTATACCTTCCAAAAATCTCTGGGGTTTATTATTCACATTATTGTGCTACTTCTTTCGCCTCACAGTAAGACGCTGTCCAGTTCTATTCTCAGCTAGAGTGTCTTCTGCGTGGAGACATGCGTGAATGGATGTACCTTCATTGAAGGTTATGCATCAGGCCTGGCAAGCCGGTATGTAAAAATCAACTGCCAATTATTAGCGGACCGGAGTTCCGCTGTGGTGACCCCTAACCGGGAAAAGCCGAACGACACAAACAAACAATTGTGATATTTCTTTTTCTAGGTGGCCCAAATAGTCTTCCTCTGTATTGATTGGTGTATTAAGGAATGCAAATTTTAGTTGTAGCATTTAACAGGTTTTCATTTGCAAGCATTTTTCTTTCCTCTTACCGCTCTTTTAATCTTTGTATATTTTTCTGTCTGGAAATTCTGGGCTTCTTCTGTGATTATAACAATACATAATTTCTTGCTTGTCCTCAACAGTCCACTTTATATCTCTGTCTCTTTTTTGGCCTGTCATAGTTTTGACATTTTTTGTGGACTACTTCCTTCTGCCATGGGGTGGGGGGTACCCTTACCCACATCCTCATCCTGTAATATGACTATTTCCATGTCTAGAGGATTCTACAATGCCTTTTCCAGTCCTGGCACCACTGCATATACCAGGATTGGGGACTTTTTATTGTAGTACCTGTGCACCCAGTCTTCTTTTATTTTCAACCTACCTTTCTCCATGACATTTAAAATATAGTATGTTATCTTTAGTGAGATTTTGTAAAAACAGGGTCCACCATGTGAGGGTATTAACCAAAACTCGATTATGAATTAACTAACAGCAATGCAGTGTTTATAAGAGATACGAAGGAAAAGTACGTACACTAAAAATAACGACAAATTGAAGGGTAGGTTCCACAAAAGTATCCGAGATGAGTAGATGAAGTAGTCTAAAGCAAATATATCCACAGGACTCCTCAAATAGGTGAAGCTCTTTATTGTATGCAAGGCTGACAAGGCAAATAACAGAAAAAAGTACCAAGATGCAAATAACGTAAAACACTAAAGAACTTCTTCAGACAAAATGCAGTTCAGTGCAAACATTCTGTTTAAGTCACACCCACTTGATTAGTTACATCAGTTCCTAAACAAATTAATGTATTCACGACATGAACTGCATCCAATACTAGATAAAAATACAAAATACAGGAAACCTCTAAATAACTAAAAATCACATATACATTAACAGCCTTATATAAACATTACATATTAAACACATTTGTCTAATGACTGGACTCATCCAGTCATCCAATTGTTAAAAAATAGTAATAATAATAATGGTAATAAATGTAGCATTATTAAAAAATAACAAAGTAAAAATATGTGTAAGAATAAAAAAATCAAACCGTTATTCTACAATACACATTCAAAATGTTTAAAATGTACTAAGAAAATTTTTATGTATAACATTTATTGTAAAAAATCGGTGTTTTTATACCCTGTCCTAATTAAAACATATATGTATAAATAAATGTATGCAACAAATGTGATAAGAACTGACCATACCTACCTAACTGTGTTGAGGATAAACACCTTTTAAAATTCCACATTCTAACTACACCGGAAAGTTTATCTCCACAGACTTCAATTTTAGTAAACACATAATCGAACAAGCCTCATTAATACCTGGGGTTTTATTTGCCATCAAGCGTATCTGCCAAATGGGTTCTTTCTTTTCCAGTTGGAGCCTAAATAAATTATCATTACTGAAAGTGTAATTATCAATCTGTATCTGATCAATCACCATGAAATCAAATGAATGACCCTCATACCCATTACAATGCTTAGCCAAGGCATTATCATCTTTCTTTGTGTTAATAGCAGATAATTCTATCCTTCAAACGCCTTCTATCTTTTTTATACCCACCTAGGGGGCGGCACTGTTACACTCGCCAAATACACTACTCTACTATTACAATTGGACTTGTTCCTAATCACATAGGTGACCCCACCTATTGTGAAAGAATCTTTGGTGTTAATGAGTGTCTACATGCCCACTTCCTCCCTTACCTTTTGTTTCATTGGTTTCCTTTCGAGGAGTTGTTTCATGTTCATACCCCTTCTGAAGGTAATGGTAGGTCCTAATTCAAGGGTAGGTTTTGATTCGTTATCTGAAGATAAACAAAACCAATACTTACTTAGAACTTTTGAAATAGTGTAGGCTTCTGGACAAAAGGTAAAAACAAATGAGACCATATAGTTCTTATTCCTCTCCATAGTCTCAACAGTTGGCACTCCTTGATTGTTAAAAGCCTCAATACTTAGAGTGTCATTCCCATTTTCTTGGAGGTCAATTGGGGTAGTAATCGAAATCTTTTGTTGCAATATTGGTTTGTAAATCCCTTGTTCCCTTTTACAGGTGACCTCCTTAAAAATAGCCTCTAAAAATGAGCTAGGGTATCCCCTGTGTTGGAGCATTTGGTATAATTTCTCACATTCATTGACAAAATCCTCTTCTAAACTGGTCATCCTAGCCACCCTGACCAGTTGGCCCTTGACCACTGATTTTTTCTGATGTTTAGGGTGGGAACTTGAGAAGTGTAAATATGTATTAGAGAATGTGTTTTTCCTGTAAATTTTAGATATATAACGCTCTTGATGTTTCCAGGAAACAAATGTTGTCTACTTGGAAATTCATTGTAAACCTAAGGAACCTTGTTGTAGAGTTGAAAAATTTAACTAGTTCCTTAGCTGATTCCTCGTCTCCTTTAAATAAAATAAAGATGTCGTCCAAATACCTCTTATACATATGAATGTATGGTTTCTAAAACTATTCAAACACATATGATAATGGGGTCTCCCAGTGGGCCAGCACTAAATTGGCAAAAATTTTCTGTAAATACAATTTGTCCTCAAAAGCTACATAGTTGTTCTTCAGGATTATGTCCAGAAGTTGCTCAACAAGATTACACTGGTCACTACTTGACCCTATAAGTTCTACTACCCACTGGATACCTAGGTCTTGAGGAATGCTAGAGTAGAGGTCCTACTGTCAAGAAATTAAGTGAACAATCAAACCCTATTTCTTGTATACTCTCAAGGAATGACCATGAATCCTTTAGTATTTGGGTTTCATTTGCCACGTATTTCTTAAGAATTAAATCAACAAATTTTGCGGCTGGATAGGTTATTGATTGGTTATTTAGATCTTTATGGAGTTTGGGAATCCCAAAGATTTTTGTTTAAGTACTGATTTTGTTCACTGTTAGTAAGACTATCAATAAAAAGGTCATTAAGGTTTAACTTAATATGATGGTATGCTTGATTAACCTGATTCCTACTTACTGTCTCATAGGTGTCCTTTTCAAGTAACATGTACATAGTTTTCACATAATCCACATTATATACAATAGCTAATCCCCCACCCTTGTCCGGTTTCATAATTCTCACTGGTAAATTCCTAAACAATGTTAATAAATGTTTATCATCCTTAGAAATGTTGGGCTGATAGTTTAAATTCTAGTTCACAAAGTTGCTCAAACAAACACAGTGAGTTATTCAAGGGGTGGGTTAAGCTACTGGGGACACGTAATGGTTCAGTGTGTGAATTCAGGTCACCAAAAATCAAGTTTAAGTTCAACTTCCTAATGAACATTTTAAAATCAATTAACAGTTCTACTATGTTACAGGGCTGTGAAGGAACAAAGGTAAGCCCTTTAGCAAAAAGTTCAACTAAATCACTGTCCACGGTTGTAAATTTTGAAATCAGCATCTTTGTTTGTCACAATTTCGAATAAGGTTAGTCCCACTGTCTGTTGTTGCTCCGTGTGTTGTAATGTCTCCTCGACACAGTTAGTTAGGTATAAGCTACGTAAGGGTCAGTTCTTATCACATTTGTTGCATACATTTATTTATACACATATGTTTTAATTAGGACAGGGTATAAAAACAATAAATGTTATACATAAAAATTTTCTTAGTACATTTTAAACATTTTGAATGTGTATTGTAGAATAACGGTTTGATTTTTTTATTCTTACACATATTTTTACTTTGTTATTTTTTAATAATGCTACGTTTATTACCATTATTATTATTACTATTTTTTAACAATTGGATGACTGGATGAGTCCAGTCATTAGACAAATGTGTTTAATATGTAATGTTTATATAAGGCTGTTAATGTATATGTGATTTTTAGTTATTTAGAGTTTTCCTGTATTTTGTATTGGGTTACTTTATCTAGTATTTGATGCAGTTCATGTCGTGAATACATTAATTTGTTTAGGAACTGATGTAACTAATCAGTACTTAAACAGAATGTTTGCACTGAACTGCATTTTGTCTGAAGACACTAGTTTTAGTGTTTTACGTTATTTGCATCTTGGTACTTTTTCTGTTATTTGCCTTGTCGCTTCACCTATTTGAGGAGTCCTGTGGATATATTTGCTTTACTTCTACGTTTTTATTGAGTGGACTACTTCATCTACTGTTCGAGCCTTACATCTCGGATACTTTTGTGGAACCTACCCTTCAATTTGTCGTTATTTATAAGAGATACCACTTTTCTTTTCTTGCTGATTTCCTCTCCCCATTCAGACCCCAAATGGCTGCTTATGTGATAGGTAAGATAAAATGTGAGACTTGCAGGATCTGAAGAACTGACAAACTGATTTTGACCCAGAGATTGTCTTCTGTACTTACTCTGAGATGTTTGGATGGATTTAGAAACACACAGGTTGCTTTGACATCCTGAAGAGTAGCTAAGATAAACATCACTTAGCTGACGTTGAGTGTTTTGCAGAGTGATTTCTGCAAGTGTAACATGCAGACTACAGCTCTTTGGTGAGCATTATTGCTTTATGAGATGTTTGGAAAGAATGCAAAAGGCTGAATATGAAAGTGGTGTTTGGAAAATGTTATTCTCTTGGTGTCTGGGAGATTTTGGCTAGGTTAATACAAGGCATTGTGTCACCGGATTGATGCTGCAGCACATGCTAATATCACATGACTATATCTGTATGTACATGAAGAGCCAAAAACCAAAGCATGTGAATGTGCAGCCACAAAGGAACTCTGAAAGCAAACTACCTGACTCGCGTAGTGTAAAGGATGAATACATTATTATCAAAAACTGAAACTTCAGTGAAATATTAACGGCTTAGAATTCGTCAGGCCGGTTTATTATAAAAACAACAGCAATACAAGAAAAGAGTTTAAAAGCTTTCATCCCTGAATAATGGGACTTCATCAGAACCCTTTTGATGAAGTTCTATTATTCAGGGACGAAAGTGCTTAACGTGTATATGTACATCCCTACTGGAATCACCACTGTCTGCCTTCAAGAATGGTGCGTAAAGGAAGTATGTTTTGTAGGATTCACGTTGCTCAACATAGCTTCCATTAAGTTCAGATTCACTGAAAGAAGATCTCTGAAAGCCACTTTCCATAAATACAGATGTAAGCCCTTATTTTCCGGAAAGCTGCCCCCTTCACCCCCCCTTTTGAATGGTCACACAACAAATGGGTAAAGAGCAAATTGCGATAGTGTAAAAGTGGCTTTTGTTGTGCTTTCTTTGTATAACTGGCACTTGCCAAAAGAGTAATCAGTTAATCTGCATGCTTCCATTTCATAGCTCTGTGTATTCATTAAGTGCTAACAGTAGATTGGTGAAAAGGACAGTCTTTTCTCTGCAAGAGTCCTCTTCAAATATCAAAGCAGAACAGTTTGGTTGAAAAGGGAAGAAGACTTTTGGTGCAGAATGTGACCAAAACAACTTTCTGTTGATTCAGATGATAAATACAATGGATGAAAGTGATTATGCCTAATGAAAAATGTTTCCAAAAAGTATGTAATTCATTTATTTATTTCTATTTACTAAGTGACTTCTGCGGTGGTGCAGCGGTAGCGTTGTTGCCTCACAGCAACAGGTTCTCCCGTTCGATTCTCTGCTGGCGTGCGGGGAGTGCCTTCTGTGTGAAGTCTGCATGACCTCCCCGCGGTTGAGTGGGCATTCGAAAGACATGAGTAAATGGGCGTGCCTTCGTTAAAGGTTGAATGTCGAGCTGGCACCTCGGCATTCGTAAAAATCTACTGCCAATTATTAGCGGACTGGAGTTCCGCTGTGGCGACCCCTAACTGGGAAAAGCCGAAAGACGACAACATTTCTATTTACTAAGTAGGATTATCTATCTGAGCAATGATAATCCTTTTCAGTGGAGGCCCTGGGAGAAAAGCTCCACAATTACAGTAATAAATAAAAAAAAAGAAATATATGCCTGTGTAATGTTCAAAAGAATTTTCCATGAGCATTATTACATTCACTGTTAAAAATGTTTTAGAAACCATTATAATAGACACTAGTTAGCAGCATGCTATATACATTTTGTACATGTCTGTAAATATGTTTTTTTATTAACAAACTGCTAAAAGAAAAAAGGATGAAAAAGACGTGGTTAGAAGAGAGAAATGCCTTCTTAGTGTACCTGCTGTTGGTATAGATTTCCATAACAAACAGGAAAGAAGATGTATGAAAAGGCATATCATTTTTAATATCTGTTAAAAATGTTACAACTACTTGTTACACTATACTAGGGGAAAAGATTTATAAGCTGTTGCAGTATTTTAAGAGATGTATTAAGTTACAAGGTGTATGCAATTACCTCTGAGTATGTTTAGTTAATTTATACATGGACATTTCCAAGGGCAAATGAAATGAATTTTTGATTAAATATGTAGGTAAAAGAGTTCAATAACTTAGACTCATAAATGGAATAAAGTGAGTGTCCTTGGGGATTAGATGACTTAATGGCCTGTAACTTGTTTGGATCATAGTAGCCTTGAGGGGTTATATTTATGTAGAAGATGTAGTACTGTTGAGTTTTTGTTTGATTAACTACTCCCAATTGTATTGTCAATAAAAGTGTTTTTTGGAATTCTAACCATTTTAATTTTAGAATGCTAAGGTTAGCTGTGGATCTGGTTATTTTTGTTATAACTTTCTAGTTTAAATAGAGGAATTTGAGTGCCCTTATCAATTGGAATATCATATAGTAAAATCGAGTGGTAAAATTGTAATAGTTGTTTGCATAGTTTGTTCTGTCCTAAATGCTTTGTAAATAGGATTGCTATGATTTTATTAGTTTTGTAAACTGCATAGACTGTGTTGATTAGACTTTAATTTTTGATAAAACATAATCCCAAGTTTAAATGAAGGCAGGAATTGATCAATTTATGCAATGCTGGATTGATGATAATTGAATAAAAGAATATACATGATGAGGAATGTGTGTAACTGTGAACATGTTAATATAGTTTGTTTTCTTTTATACAAATGTATGTTTACCCATCTCTTAAGTGATAATTCAATAAGGGTGTTAAAAAATAGAACAGGAAAGAATAAACATAATTCCAAGTAGTTTTGTATTGGTTACTGGTCACACTACTGTGCTGCAGAGATGCTATTAATATCTGTATTTTTTCTGAATTAAAAACTACCTTTTTTCCTTTTGACATTTAGCACTAACTGGGATTTTTGGTCATTTTTACAGTGTGAAGCATATTTTGTTTTGTAATTTGAAGTTGCTGTAGGGTTGCATCTGAGCAAATTAATGTTGAATCATCTGCATATTTGAAGAAAGTGCTGAGTTTGTGGCTAATATTCACCTAACATTGACAAATATTGATAACTGTGAGTGTCCTTTAGGTCTCAATAATTATGTGATGGTGAGTAGTTGTCAATTTAGTGTAGGCTGTGATTGTGACCAGTAAGGTAGATTACACCAGTACAGTGTTTAACAACTTAAATATACATTTTCAAATCTGTTTGAGTGATTGATAAGAGACTTGACAAAGGCTTTAGAACGAGGGGTGTGATTTAACTTGCTTGATATTTTTTTTCTCTGTATATGTCTATATATTTATATTGTCTAGGAATGTAAGTAGGGCAATTTGTGTAGCAAGACCTGTGCATAAGCTATATTTCCTTGCAGAAAGTAAAGTAGTTTTATTTAGGTGTCCAGCGATGTCTTTGCGTATTTATTTTTCATGGATTGTGAAGATAATTTATAAGGTAGCTGTTGGTCTGTAGTTTGATAGGTCTTTTGAGGTACCACCTTTCTGAAGAGGTGTTATATGTGACGTTTACATATGACAGATACATGTATTGGTTGTATAGATCTATTAACAAAGGTAGCAATAGGATATGCATGCGACTCCGCTGTTATGCATATGTATTCACCTGGGAGGTTGTCTGGGGGTTAGACAGGGTGGTTTCAGTTTCTTTAGTAGTTTTTTTTTTCTTTTTTATCCAATCCACCGAAAGTTAGTGCATGTTAAAGGAGTTAAGGGTTTGTTCTTTTGTGCCTGTCGTGGGATGTTGTGGTGTTCTTCTTTGTTAGTGTCGTACTTGTCTGTAGGAAGTTTGTTTTAATTTACAGGTGATATTATAAACTATTTCATTTGAAACTGGATTTGTTTGGGATTATTTAGTTGGTTTAATTACAGTACTGATGTACATTTTTAATTGAAGTATAAAGTAGTAGATTTTATTACAGAGCTTCACTGCTGCCAAATTTAAATGATTGTACAGTATCATTTTAAGATTAAGTGCATCTCTGAATTTTTTTGAGGTGATTATGACAATAAATTATTTGTCAAATGTGTAAGGACAATTGTCTCTGTAGTGTGTGTGCTACATCTATATCCACTGTATCAATCCTTGACAACACTAAAGCATGGTTGCTCTAATCAGTATAGATTTTAAAACCACTATCACTGCACATTTCTTATTTTTGTTGCTGGGCAGAAGATATTCCATTGATATCTTAAGCCCCTGATGGAGGGTTGATGGGAAGGGGATGGGGTGATTCAGAAATTAACCTGGTCATACCTCTCATCCATTCCACATTTTGCAGAGTACTCTGAATTCAGTATCAAAAACAACATATATTCCATGGCTCCAGTTTGACAGAGAATGGCTCCAATTTCCAGTCTTTCCCTGGTTCAGCTGTTGTGACAATGAAAGAGAGACTTCTTGGAGCATGCCGCAGTCAGAGGGATCAATCACAGATATCAAAAGTATGTTTATTTTGATTTACTTTCAGTTGGAAAAGCATGGGGTGTATCTGAGGTAGCCCATTTAGTGTATAATTATTTTTTCATTTGAAAAATTATGGACTGGGAATTTCAATGAAAATGTAAAAAAAAAAATGGCCAAGAATATTCAATAAAATGTTATTTAAAAAATGATTGGGAAAAGACTTCATGCGGGCAGGTTTGAAACAAAACATTTGTATTCAGTGGAAGACGTCAAAGCCATACCACAACAGGGGAGCTATATTAAGGTAAAGAAGAGCAGCAGAAATACTTCAAATCTTAACACAAGAGAGCGGGTTTAAAAAAGTGAGTAATGTAGGGTATAATGACTTCTTCTAGGTGCCATGCCTCCTTCAGTTTACTACTGCTTCAGCTGTGTCATTTAAAAATGAAAATGTGTGTGTCTGCCTGTGTCTGTGTAATCCTTAAGTATTTGAAAAAAAAAATCATGTGCGCACACACACACACACACACACACACACACACACACACACACACACACACACACAGTTTAAAAGGAACAGACCAATGATATGCAGTATAATCTGGGACATACTGTGAAATCAGGGACAGTTGAAAGCTATAGTGTGTGTGTGTGTGTGTGTGTGTGTGCACGTGTTGCTTTAGACATCGTTATGCAATTGTGGGACAGACTGGCAGCAAGCAGATCACTATGTCAACAGAAATGTTAACTGTGTACTATAGTTCAGCTTGCTATTTTATAGTTTACAGATGTTTGTTGTAATTAGTCAGTTTAAATTAGCTGTCTAACTTTTTATTATAGCTGCTTATTTTGTCAGTTTCAGCAGTGTTACTGGAGGTTTGGTTCAGTAATATATAAGGTGCTCTTGTGTATAAAATAGTTGCCTATAAAATGTACTCATCATGGCTTTGGTCTGGCAGTTCATGTAAATTTAAATCATTTAAAGTCTAAATCCCATAACAGACACTGTATGACATGTGTGTTTTAAAACAAAATCAAACAGTATGTGTTTTCTGGTGAAAGTACAATTAAAATAAATTGGGGAGATGATCTGCATAGACTGAATGCAGTGTCCAAGTCTTGACCAGCTGTATGTACAGGAAAACTGCATTGTACAGCTTGTCTTCTTCCTATCTCGCTACTCTGACTTTATATACTAGAACCAAAAGGGTCCTAATTTTACAGATCATGTCCTTCAAGAGGGCAGTTTTATGCTTTATGCATCCGCCCACCAGGAGGTGAATTAACACACAGCCACATTTTTTAAGTGCTATGAGTTTTGACCCTGTGCTATGACTATTGATGGTTCTCTGCTATGATTTTAGAACCTGAGAGGTTTGAACCTGGTACAAGTGTAAGTAGAAATGGAAGAGTCTTCAAGGCAACTCACAACAGTTTATGTACTTCAAGGTTTGTTGCAGTGCAAGAAATTGATTTTTGAAAGGGCAGCTACACCTCATAATTGGGACCACGTAATGGCCGAACATACCCCAAGGGATTCCTAACTTGTAGTGTTACCAAGATTTCATCCTATAATAGCAGAGAATGACAGAGTACTTGGATGGCCTACAGATATCCTTTGTAGGCTAAATGAATGGGGATGGAGTATAAACAAATACAAGTGCAATTTTTTTCAAGATGAAAATTGTCATGTGACTGACAAGAATGGGCTTTGCAAATTTTAGAGGCCAGGCACTAGATGTCAGAATGGATAACAACTGATACCACAGTTAAGAAATGGTAAAGTACTACCAAAATTATCTATTAAACCAGAGAGCTCTACTACAACCTTTAAATGATCTGCTGATGAATAGGTCTAAATGGCATCAAATGGAAGATTGTGAACATATTTTTAAGGAGACAAAAAGAGTGCCCCTCTGGATGAAATGATGACCCACTTTGATCCACCTTTGTTTTTTAGGTTTGTTTGGGATGCTTCATCTTAAGGAACTGATATTATTGTATTGCATGATTTACAGGATTTTACAGTGAAATCATTGTATTGATTCAGTTGCTGACTAAAGCTGGATGTAACTATAACTTAACACAGCAAGAACAAAATTGCCTAATCTGAGGAATAAGAATGAACTAATACTTGTAGAGAGGGAGATTTTATACTAATTATGGATGAGCAACCACTGCTGACAATATTTAGATTATCTGTTTGAACAGAGGAACCAAGAAGGTGGCATCCTGTTCCCTCCTTTATCTGATTTATATTTAAAGACATTGACAAATAAAAATAATAGACATAAAGACTTACAAATTCAAGGCTATAACTAGTACAGCAGTCAAGCTAAGTTAGCTTTATTTGCAGATGATATTGCTTTGTAGTTGATAAATCCAGAAAAGGATATTTCACTGTAAAATAAATTAAGATAAAGCAAAGGCTGTACCAGTAAACTATGTACCCACATATGAATTGGGCCTATTAATAGGGATATGATAAGATGAAGTATTTGTGTATGGAATAAAATGGATTCTATTAGGGCAGCTAAGGATATGTGGAAAGACTAAAAAGATAATGCATTTATAGATTATTAATCCAGTTTGAGCAACAGACTAGTCAGTTGACAGTGTTAGGCAAGTGATAGCTTGGCAACAGCAGAAAGGATTCTTTCCCAGAGTTTTGTGGAGTGGCCTGACAATTATAAAGGAACTACAAACTTTGTGTAAGCTGCAGTGTCATATGGCCCAAAATGCATCACTGCAGCTTTTCTAACATCCATGACCAGCTACACCATGGCTTTATATTTGTCTTGATGCTATGAGACTTTTAAGAGACTTGGTGTTTCTATTAACAGCAGTAACACATTCAGGTGACCAAAGGTGATCTGTGTGGACTCAGTAATGACTTAAAAATAATATACATTCTTTCAAGAGTTGTTGTGTCTTTTGGCTTTTCCCGGTTAGGGGTCACCACAGCGGAACTCTGGTCCGCTAATGATTGGCAGTAGATTTTTACGTGCCGAGTTGCCAGCCCTGATGCACAACCTTCAACGAAGGTACGCCCATTCACGCATGTCTCCATACAGAAGACGCTGTAGCTGAGAATCGAACAGTACAACGTCTTACTGTGAGGCGACAACGCTACTGCAGCACCACCACCGCAGTATCTTATACATTATTTCAAGAGTATTTGCAAGAAATGGTTGCTCAAGCAAATTGGTGGTTGCCCACAGATCAAATTGTAAAACTTTAAGACATTTGTAAAACAGTCATACTAAGATATTCAGATCTCTTGATGGGAATTTTGTGGAAAGATTTGAGAACACTGATAATGAAAGGAGCTCCTATGGAAAGCCCTTGCAAATAAAGAAAAGCTAACTTTCCATTCATGCTTCTTGAATAGAAAACTGTATTTCAGGTGGGACTTAATGAAAGTAGATAAAATAAGACACCTACATAAAGCACAGTGGAGTGTGAAAGAAACAGTTCAGTAGTTTTACAGCAGGACAAAAACTGATGAGCAGGTAGTGTGAGATTGTCAAAAAGGTTAGAATGGTTCAAGGTTTCAGCTCCGGGCTTGCACTTTACAAGACAGGGCATCTAGAAAAGAGATATGAGCAATAAGTGGATGGCCCACTGACATTTGAAAGAGATGAATGTAAGGAAAAAAACTCTTGCAGGAGAAGATAGCATTGATGTGAGCATTGTTGCCACTTACTCTCCAGCACCCAACATCATGAAGTCGGAATGTATGTATGACCAAACCAGATGAGTGATTTAATTTATTCCAGAGGAAGATGAACTGCTAGGATCACACACGCCAAGAGGGACAAGAAAACAAACATTTTCAGAATATAATGACTGAATTGTTTCACACAACCTAACCTTTGACTTAGAGAGCTGAATGTTCCCAGTAATTCAGTGTAACTGTGTGACAGAAACATTGTATCCCAGCATTCCCTGTGGAAGTTAACCCCTAACAGGTCAGTGTTCCAAGCCCATTGGAATGACAGAGAGGCTATCTTGAGTGCATGCAAAGTTTCTACAAGATGCTAAATCTTTGGTGGGGACTGAAAAAATAGTATTAATGTTGCAAAAAATTAATATGCAGAATTATCGCTTCCTTTAAATAAGCACATCTAAATATATGGCAAAGCAACATAATACTACAGAAGTGAAATGAAGTACCAGCCCTGTTAAGAGCATAATAACTACCAGGTGTATGAGAATGTTACGCTAGAGGTAATAATCCCAGACCCAGGTAGATGATACATGCATTAGATATGTAACTTGAAATGTATGTTACAAAACGGTCTATATCTGATGACTTGTTCTTAAAAGGGGACATGGAATGATTACTTCTGCTTATGTCTGTGTTGCTCATCTTATCCTGTAAGAAAATGCAAAATCAGAAGAGTATAATCTATGCATGAATACACGCTGGCACACCCGACAAGAGTCCTGGAGTAAAAGGATGATTTTGAACAGCAGTTAATGTCTTGCTCTAGTTATTAACATCTTTTGCTGTGAGTGTATGCTTGAGGGTAAATCCATGACTACAGCACTTGGCCAGGTTAAGAAGTGTGTGAACAGGAAAAGGAGGCCTGGTTTCCAGGCATTTATTTTGCCTTTTTCACATTTCCATTATGTACTTCCCATATAATAGGTTCATAGGTTGGTACTAGGCTATCTGCCCTAGGGCCTATACAAGCCTTAGCTATAACAATTTCCTGACTATTTCTTCCCACACTATTTACTTCCCTGGACCCCTGTCTAGCAGGGCAACTGACCTGATCCCCGGGGTGAATTTCCTTTCTCCCATCCAATTGTCAAGGTTCCTTTTGAAGAGGGCCAAAGAGGCGCTCTGCTTGACATGCATGTACAGTCTATTCCAGAGTCTGGGGAGTCTCTGGGTTAAGAACCTATCCCTCCAGCATGTTTTGTTTATTGTGATGACAAGGTTTAGATCCCTGGAGCATGTGGCTCTGAGGGATTGGGATTTCTTTAAGTGTAGCATGTCCAACAGCTCTGGGTTTGACATGGCCTTGTATGTTAAGCAGAGATCGCCTCTGAGTAGATGATATACGACAGAGTATAGCTGAAGTTTTTAAAGGCGGTCAGTGTAGGGCATCTGCTTTACGCCTGTGATTCTTTTAGTGAGGTATTTCTATGGCCTTTCCAGTTGTTGCAGATGTCTTGAGAGGTACTTACCAAACGGGGTGTTGTATTCTATAATGGGTCTAATGAGGGATGAGTACAAGGGGACAATGACCTCCTTTTTTCTGGATGAAAAGCCCTTAGTGATGAGGTGTGCCAGATAGAAGGATTTTCTGACTGCTGTGGCAATGTGGTTATTGAAGGTGAGACCATTGTCTACCTGAGATCCTAAGTCTCTTATCACACTTTCAGTGTTTAGTGTACTGCCACCTATGTGGTAATTCATGGGTACATGTTTTTCCCCAAAGGGGATAACTATACATTTCTTGGCATTGAGCTTGAGCCCATGGCTCTGGCACCAAGCATCTGTTTCTGTAAGGCCCTTTTGTAGAGTATCCACATCATTTGGGGATTCAATAATGGCTCCCAGTTTGCAGTCATCTGCAAACTTTGTTAGCCAGAGTCCCTTAGTGATGGCCTGTACTTCAGAGAAGTAGATGCCAAACAAGAGAGGTCCCAGGACTGAACCCCGAGGTACTCCACTTGTCACTTGTCTGGAGCTGGATTTGGAGTCGGCTACTTTTACAGTGTGGGTTCTGTCAGTAAGCCAGTTGGCAACCCATCGAGTGACGTAGGGATTAATGCCCAGCTTAGTAAGTCTGTCTATGATTCCAGAGTGGGGGATGGTGTCAAAGGCCTTGGTGAGGTCCATATAGGCTCTGTGGACCGCCTTACCCTCGTCCACGACTGGATATCCTTGTCCATTCCACTTACCCGTCATGAGTGAGCTATTTTAGGCATCTAGCAGTTAACCAGTAAAGAAATGCTTTTGTTGCATCTTCCCACGTACACAAGACACTTTTCACCAGAATGATAACCACTGAAATTTAACAAAAAATGAATGGGACTTTCATCCACTGAAGAGATGCCTTGATTGACTGAAGTAGGCTATCCATGACATACTGCACGACATCCTCAACCCCGAAGCCTCAGTTCAGTGAGATACATTTCCACTAGAATGATCCAGAAGTACGGCAAAAAACAAGTGAAAAAGGCACATACCTGGAGAAGAAAAAAAAAACTTAAGAAAAAGCTACTTTGTTTAAAGCACAATAATTTTATGATTATGAGTGCTACTTGAAACAGTTGCTGACTGTTGTATGTGACATTTATTAGAATGCGTTTTTTTCTTTTTAGTTATTCAAATTTTTGGAGATGCTGACAGTTAATGCATGAAGAGGTACAACGTATAAAAAGGTGCAGCTTCGCTAAATGGAGTGAAGAGTTAACAAGACGTGTAGGCATAGTGATGGCTAAAGGTTTGCCTCTAATGCATGTTATTTTCTTGCAAAAAAAAAAAAGCTTTAAGAGGACAGAATACACACATAAAAATGCATACATACTTAAATTACTGGGATGAATAACACTTAAAGATGTAGAATGTTCTATGAGGGGGCATTATACAGCTGTAACATGTAAGTCTCATTAAACTCCTGAACAACTGGAGATATGTGTTCTGTCCTTTGACTGCACTCTGGTCCATAGTAAGGCAATAACTGGCACTTTGTGTCTTTGTTTCAGTTTATTGCCAACTCATTTAATTTGGTCCTAGTATTCTTTGGTGGAATATAATTTATAGTGCACTTCTTGCAAGTGGCATAGATTTGTCAGAGTGCCTGCACTGACTGATGATTAGTCTGAGGCAGCAGAGTTTTATTTAGAGAGGTAAACACTGTAAATGTAGGCATAACGTTTGGCTTTGTCTTGTTTCTCATATCTTCAGCAGTTAGAATGCACTGTGAGGCAGTCCTTTCCAAAACTAGAGGTATTGGGGTAAATTAGAAGAGAACGTATAAAACTGGTATGTGGATGCACCCCACAATACTCTGTTCATTCCTGTCAAGTGCAGGGCATAAATTCTTTTAAAAAAAACACAACAAATACTTGCACACTCCAGATAACTGCAACAACAAAAAGGATCCAAACGTGGAGTAAAACTGAATGTTAAATGAAACCACCAAACAATAAAAAATCCAGTCTTTTTATTCTAGCACCTTGGTGTCACCACCTTCTTGGAATACATATGAATGCTGTTAAAACTACACTTTTTTACAAATTTGAACATACATTACATCCAATTAAACAATTAAAACCACTTTGTTCTTAAAGCAAAAACTTCCAATTTAGTTAATTGTTCAGTCCCTTAGGAACCAAAGTTTTATATATATATATAGGTCTACCTGATAACACCGACAACGAAATAACCGACATGAAAAAAACAAAAGAAACCGAAAGTTCAGAAACACGAAACTTCACATGCCCAACAAACCACAATCCCGGCAATCAAACAGATACCTTTCCCGAACAACACACACAGACAACACAAGCACACCAAAAACCTTACAAACCTATACTAAACCTTACATACACAACTATCTATGCATTAACCTTAACCCAAACCCTAACCCTAAGGTCCGTCACTATCGCACACTTACCTTACCCGCACCCTAACCCTAACTCACTTAACCTGCCCCTAAACCTAAAGTCCGTCACTATCGCACACTTACCTGACCCGCACCCTACCCTAACGTCCATCACTATCACACACTAACCTTACCCTAATGAACGTCCCTATCGCACACTTACCTTAACATGTTGTTCTCAGCGTCGGGATTCTCAACTTTCGATCATCTCTGTTGTCAGTCTTCCAGTGTCAGTGTTCTCATTGTCGGCGGTGTGGACTTTTGGCGTTTTCAGATAGACCCATATATATAGATAGATATATAGATACACACATATATATATATATATATATATATATATATATATATATATATATATATATACATTCCTTATACAATAATTTTTGTTTCAATGTACTTTCATCTTCCCAAAGACATTAATTTGCTCGAAAATAGTATGTTGTAATAAAGTAACATCCCTATTATATTCCTCTTTACAATGTAAAGAAACTATTTTATCCTCCCTCTGATGTTTTATGTCCCTCAAGTGTTCCATGAATCTAATACGGAACATTCTTTTCATCTCCTCAATATAAAACAAATCACAGGGGCAACGTAGGGCATATATTACTCCTTTGCTTTCACAAGTAAACACCCCCTTGGCTTCAAATTTAACATTATTAGTACCCCCACCAATATTAAAAATGTGTGGACACACCCTATACCTACCACATCTCAAGGTTCCTGGATCTATTAAGGGCCTCTGTATATTAATCACTGGCATAACAAAGGTTCCATGCACCAACATGTCTCTCATGCTTTTACCCTTTGTATATGAAAAAGAGGGGTGGTCCGGTAATATCGCTGCTAAGGATTTATTTTGTAACAAAAATTTCCAGTAATATTTTACTAACCCAACAATCACATCACTTTTAATATTATATATAAATACAAAATATATTGGATCTTTTTTGTAAAGAGCAGATGCTGTACCTCTGTGCTGTTCTGCACCCACTCTCCTTTCAGTTAACTTATTTCCCATTAAACCATTAACAACTTTAACTTCTGCCTGATGGACTCTTATAGGGTCATACCCACTTCTTAAAAACATATCTACTGTTTTCTTTATTTCCTGTGTCAAAATGTCCCTGTCACTGCATATTCTCGACAATCGTAAAAGCTCTCCATAAGGGAGAGCTTCTGATACATGGGGAGGATGACAGCTGGTAGCATGAAGGTATTGACTGCCATCCAAAAATTTCCTATGCACACCAGAAAAATTAGACCCATCTTCCTTTCCTTTCCTTCCAAAACAAGGTCTAAATAAATAACTTTTGTACCTTGTTGTAAGCCATCAAAGGACAAGCCAAGGACAGAATACACATACAAAAATGCATACATACTTAAATTACTGGGATGAATAATACTTAAAGTTGTAGACTGTTCTATGAGGGTACATCATACAGCTGTAGCATGTAAGTCTCATTAAACTCCTGAACAATTTGGGATCTGTGTTCTGTCCTTTGACTGCACTCTGGTCCATAGTAAGACAATAACTGGCACTTTGTGTCTTTATTTCTGTTTATTGACAACTCATTTAATTTGGTCCTAGTATCCTTTGGTGGAATATAATTTATAATGCACTTCTCGCAAATGACATAGATTTGTCATTCACTGATGATTAGTCTGAGGCAGCAGAGTTTTATTTAGAGAGGTATGCACATTAAATGTAGGCATAATGTTTGGCTTTGTCTTGTTTCTCATACCTTCAGCAGTTAGAATGCACTGTGAGGCAGTCCTTTTCAAAACTAGAGGTATTGGGGTAAATTAGAAGAGAACGTATAAAACTGCTATGTGCATGCACCCCACACCACTCTGTTCATTCTTGCCAAGTGCAGGGCATAAATTCTTTTTAGATGTATTCTGTCCAGTCTTTTCTGTTCAATGATAACTTAAAAATGGACATCGTTGTTGTTTGACTGATTACCCTCAAAGTTTTTTTGTGTATGACTATGGCATATTGTTATGTGCACTAATGATGCAGAAGAGTGGATCAAGGCAGTGAAAGGATGACTTCAGCCATGAGGAAAACCACAGCCACATAGTAGCCCTTGTGACATGGCAAATGGTGAAGCGGGGCCCAAATAAGCTGTGAGGGAAAAAAAGCCTGGAATCATGTTGAAGTGGACATTAATGCAGTTGGTGGAAGAAACCACACACTTAACACTGTGCAGGAAGAGGGAAAATTATATGGTAGGCTGTGCTAGAGCCATGGTGAGGCAGAATGCAATTGGCTGAACCAGTACTGGGGTGGCCTCCCACACTTTCCATTTTAATACCAGATGAGGAACATTTCCTCTTCATTTGTGGTGATGATTGTGACATAGATGATGATGTCACTGGAATAATCAAAGGTGGTGTGGACACTGGCTATTACCAGTGTCTGCAGCACCAACACAAGTTTGCCCAGGAAGGTTGGTTTAAAAACGGTAACCTGTATTTTTATTAAAAAAAATTGCATTCCCATATGGAATTATTACATTAAACACATGACCATTATTAACAGGTGAACCTTCCACATCTGCTCAGAATAACAGTGAAGGCAGTGTGCATGGTAAGTGTTCCCCACACTTCCTTACAAAGCATACAGTGTAATGGTAAGTGTCCCCCACACCTCCTTACGAAGCATACAGTGTGCATGGTAAGTGTCCCCCACACCTCCTTACGAAGCATAAAGTGTGCATGGTAAGTGTCCTCCACACCTCCTTACGAAGCATACAGTGTGCATGGTAAGTGTCCCCCACACCTCCTTACAAAGCATACAGTGTGCATGGTAAGTGTTCCCCACACCTCCTTACAAAGCATACAGTGTGCATGGTAAGTGGTGCCCACACCTCCTTACAAAGCATACAGTGTGCATGGTAAGTGTTCCCCACACCTCCTTACGAAGCATACAGTGTGCATGGTAAGTGTTCCCCCCCACCTCCTTACAAAGCATACAGTGTGCATGGCAAGTGTTCCCCACATCTCCTTACGAAGCATACAGTGTGCATGGTACGTGTTCCCCACACCTCCTTACAAAGAATACAGTGTGCATGGTAAGTATCCCCATATCTCCTTACTAAGCATACAGCAGTGTATGCTATTTATTGATAATATTTTCAAATCATTTTACAGGATCACCAGTAGAAACAAACAGTTGCACTGTACAAATACATTTGGAGATAGCAGCAGAGTGGCTGATGATGATGATAACATGGTTATATTTCTGAGGTAGTCTGATGAAGGTAGCATGCATTCCTCAACTTTAATGGTAGGATGTCACATCCCACATGTTAGTAACTCTGCAGTGCATCACAAAGTCCAGCACATGCTGACATTACACTCCACCTTGTTCAGGGAGAAAACCCGTGCACCTTTACACCAATATCCCCAAACCCAGAGGAACACTTTTAGGATGATAGCAGGAATTCAAAGACAAATGTCTCCAGTGACACCTTTAAAAATGGGAGCCAGCTACAGGAATGTGTCAGAGCTACCCCAGGAAACACACAAACCATTGGTTTCCCAACAGCAAATGTACTGTGATATTAAGGCTCAGAGCACTGCCACAGGAGTCGTCTGGAAGAGGCCTGCAGGGTATATGTAAGAATTTCCAGCAGTACATGGAAATATCTTTAAATTATCTATCTTTAAATTAAATTAATTAAATTAACTGTCTTTAAATTTCTAGTCTCCCACCAGGACACAAGTGCTCTTCAGCAACTGCATTCTGCTTGCTGAGCACACTCAAGCAAATCTGAAGTCTGCGTCTATTACTCCACCATACAGTATAAGAAGGAATCAGTACTGCAAAACTAAGCAAGGATATACATTTTGAGCCTCGAGCAGGAGCACACTCAAGCAAATCTGCTGTCTGCGGCTACCACTCCACCCATACAGTATAAGCAGGAATCAGTACCGCAAAACTAAACAAGGATATAAATTTTGAGCCTCAAGAGCAGGGTCAATCCAACCAGGCATTTTACTTGTATGTTTCTGAGAGTGAAGCTATTACATTAACAGCATTTCTTAGTAGTTCTCAGCATGCTAATAACTGAGTGTTGTAGCCTTGTGTCCCCCCTCCCCCAGCTTAATGAAAGGGCCTCTATTAAACCTTTATTAAAGAAAAGAAGTTTACATAAATTACTTTTGGGACTGCATGATATGTGTATGTATATTTACATATAGGTTCATACTAGACTATCATAGGTTCATACTAGACTATCTGCCCTAGGGCATTTATAAGCCTAGCCAGAATGTGTTTGGCTTTCACCACCCATTTTAAATTAATTTTGCTATGCCTTTTTTTGAGGTGAGTATACTGTGGCTCTGTCTAACTGTGACACAGAAGTGATAGCCGGGGTAAACCTATGATCTCCCATCCAGTCATCAAGATTCCTCTTGAAGAGAGTCAATGTGGGACTCTGCCTAACCTGGACTGGGATTTTATTCCAGAGTGAAGGGAGCCTCTGGGTTATGAATCTGTCCCTCCAGCATGTCCTATTTATTTCAGTGCTGAGGTTCAAGTCTCTCGAGTGCGTAGCTCGATGGGATTTGGATTTTCTGAGGTGCAGCATGTCCATTAATTCCAGGTTGGACATGGCTTTATACGTCAGGCACAGATTGCCTCTGAGCAGGCGGTATGCCACTGAGTAGAGCTGGAGTTTCTTTAACCGGGCAGCATATGGCATCTGTTTGAGCCCTTTGATCCTCTTGGTGAGGTACTTTTGGGGTCTTTCCAGTTGCTGCAGGTGTCTGGTAAGGTACATCCCAAAAGGTTATTGTACTCAATTATGGGCCTGATGAGGGATGAGTAAAGAGGCACGATGACCTCCCCTGATCTAGATGTGAATCCCTTCATGATTAGGTGGGCTATATAAAATGATTTTCTAACCACTTTGGCCACGTGGTTGTCAAATGAGAGATTGCTATCAACTTGGGTCCCCAGGTCCCTAATGACTTCTTCTGTATTTAATGGATTTCCACCTATGTGGTAATTTGTGGGCACTTTGTTTTTGCCAAAAGGGATAACTATACACTTTTTGGCGTTTAGCTTGAGGCCATGGCTCTGGCACCAGTTGTCTGTTTCTATGAGGCCCTTTTGGAGGATGCTTGTGTCGGCTGGAGAGTTGATTATGGCGCCCAGTTTGCAGTCATCTGCGAACTTGGTCAGCCACAGTCCTTCCGTGTTGGCCTGTACCGCTGAGAAATGTATACCGAACAAGAGAGGTCCCAGGACTGAGTCTTGTGGGATGCCACTTGTAACTGGTTTGGAGTCTGACATGGCTCCAGCAATTCTAACCATGTGGGTTCTGTCCTTGAGCCAGTTTGCAACCCATCTAGTGACATAGGGGTTTATATTTAAGCTGGTGAGCTTATCTATAATGCCCAAGTGAGGTATTGTATCGAAGGCTTTTGCGATGTCCAGGTAGGTTGTGTGGACCACCTTCCCCTTGTCAATGGCCTTGGTGACTGTTTCAAAGAAATCGACCAGGTTTAAGAGGCAGGATCTGCCCTTAACAAAGCCAAACTGGGTAGGATCCAGTGTCTGTAGGTCCCCAATATCTTTATTTATGAAGTCCATGATGATCCTTTCCATAGCTTTGCAGACCAAGCTAGTCAGGCTTATGGGGCGATAGTTTCCAGGATCTGTTGAGGCACCACCTTTGTGGAGAGGGACCACTGTTGCTGTACACCACTCTTTGGGTACATATCCTGTAGTAAGGCTAAGATTGAACAGTAGTTTTATGTTTGGGTTTAGCTCTTCTTGGAGTTCATGTAGGATGCAGCCTGGGACACCATCTGGTCCCATTGATGCTGTGTTTTTTTGCTTTGGAGAGGGCGGCTCTTACCTGAGCATCTGAGATGTTAGGAAGGCAGCACGCTGTTGGGATAGATATTTGCCCTTTTGGTGGGGGAGTTTGCACTGAACCTGTCAGCTAGGATGTTGGCAATGTCTGTGGGCTCGGTGTATTTTTTGTCATTTTGGACTAATTCTGAGCATATCTGGGAATTCCCACCCAGGTTCCTAACATAACTAAAGAAAGCCTTGTGATTATCATTGGTGTCCTGTGCAATTATTCTCTCGAAGCTGGCCTTAGACGATTTTATGAGTGCCCGTAGTTTTTTGCTAATACTGATCAGAGATGCCTTCCCTTTTTGGGATTTTGCTCTATCATGTAGTAGCTTCCTCTTTCTATTGTATAGTTTGTTTATGGCTGGGGTCCACCAGACATGACGTCTGCCTTTGGAGGATTGGGTATTAGTTTTATTGGGGATTGCATGATCCATGCATTCTTGAAGGTGTTCATAGAATGCGTTTATAAAGGATTCTGCGGTCTGGGCCATATTTTCCACAGGCCTTGGGGCTTTGAAGGATTTCTCCTCGGTTTTGAGGCATGTGAAATTTGCTTTAGAGAAGTTTTTCACTGTGGTTTTCTGGGCAGGGGGTGGGGTCGGGATGTGAATATCCAGTGAGATTAGTTTATGGTCTGATCTTACCAGTGAGGGATACACTTCTGGTCTGGAGCATAGTGTCCCCATGTTGGTGATGATCAGGTCCAGTATGTTTTCCCCTCTTGTGGGAGTGGTAACAAGTTGTTCCATAGCATTTGAGTTTATAAATTCTAGGAACCTTTGGGCTAGGGTGTTGGAGCTAGAGTAATGCTCCCAGTCTATGTTTGGGTAGTTGAAGTCGCCCAATATAATGGTGTTTGGAGAGACCTTCATATTTTCCAGTATTCTCAGGAAGGCCGAGTGGGGATCCTGTGTTTGGGAGGGTGGTCTGTAGCAGGCTATAAACTGGAAGGCAGTTTTACCCACAGTTAGTTGCACATGGATAGTCTCTGATGCTTCGTGCTGTGCCACCAACCTGGAGGTGTGGGTATCTTTGTGAATATTGATACTCCCCTCCTTTGTGGTTCGGTCCAAGTTTTGGGGCAAAAGCATGGTATGAGGTATAACCTGGTAGTGCTGGGGTGCTCTCAGGAGCCTTGAACCAGGTTTCTGTTACTGCACAGATATCTATGTTCTCCATGCTAAGGAGAGTTTCGAGTGCATGCATCTTGAGGTTTAGACTTCTGGCGTTGAGTAGCATTACTCTTAGTTTCTTATCCCTTGTGATACCTATGGAGGTGGGTTTGTCTTTTGAGCCTTGCCTAAAAAAGGCACTATGGCGGTAGCAAGAGCCTTTGCCAATATCCGAAAGCCCAGGGGTGACAGGTGCAAGCCGTCCCTAGTGAAGCATCGTGGCTTGTCGAGCATGTCATCCCAGGCTGACAGGCATTGGATCCCCTTTGAATGACACCAACACTTAAGCCAATTGTTGAAATTGATCATCTTGTCTTCATATTGTGGCATCATTCTTGGTGAGGGTAAGATGCTACTCAAGGTCAAGGTCATACCGGCCTGGGCTACATGCTCAGAGAGCTCCTCTATGTCTCTTTTCATGTAGTCCAGGGAGGTACGTCTCAGGTCATTCACACCAGCATGGACAATGACTGAGTCATATTTGTACTTGCCTTGGAGTGACCTGAGTGCTTGTGTTATGTGGCGGATCCTAGCGCCCAACAGGCAGCTCACCATGATTTTCTCCTTGTTCAGCCTGGTGAGCGGGACGTCAGTGTGCCTGACGATAGAGTCACCTATTACAAATGTATCAGGTGTGTTGTTTAGCCTTAAGGGCTGTGACTGTTCGGCACACTGGCTTTGTGAGCTATGTGTTGCACGTGTTTTGTTTTGGGGTAGCGGTTGTTTGGGTGTCTGCTTTGGAGGTCTCTGCTGCTTAGGCAGATTTTTATTTAGAGCCTCCGAGTATTTTTTTGTGTGTTTATGTGTTTGGTTTGCTATCGTGGTAGGTCTATGTGAGACTGGAATTGTAGTGAGTGTGGTTTCCTTCTCCTCCTGACTGGTAACGCCAGTACTGAGTTGAGAGAGCTTAGCCTCCAGTTTGGCTATATGGTTGCATCTCTCACATGTGTTGGAATTTGTTGGGAGGAGGAGAGGGTTGTCTGTGTACATGAGGCAGTTGTAACATTGCTTCAAGATTCCCAGATTCACCAGCAGGACCAGAGAGGAGATTGACAACTGACCTTTGGACATGCTAGAATAGTATTGGGAATTCCTTTATAATTGAAATAAAGGGCCAATGGGGAACAAGGTACTCAAGGGGAGTTTGTGAGGGTGTAGTGCTTTTAATTCTTTAGAGCTTATATAATTGCTTTAGTGAGCAAGTGCCAGGTAACTTAAATGCAATGTGTTACAGGTAACTTAAATGCAAAAACGACAAACAGTAACTTTCTTTCAAGTGAAACAAGGAAATAAGTACAGTAAGCAATGCAGATATCACTAGGGATCCACAGAAGTGCTAAAAGGCCACGTTTTAGGTGGAATTAGCGTTTCAGGGAAATAAACAAACAACAAGCATACAAACAAAGCTAGATTCAGCAGGCCTGGATCTAGTCTATGCTACAGCAAACAAGGTTTACCAATTTCAGTAAGAAACAGTTAGAATATGCAGGCACTATAAGCCTTTAACCAGAAATTCCCTGCTCAGAAGGGCAGAGTGTATATATTCATATATTTATACATTCTTGTTTAGTATAGTTCATTTAAGAGCATAGCATTATGTAACCATTCATTTACTATATATATATATATATATATATATATATATATATATATATATATATATATTTGTTTCTTTATTAGACAGATTTTAGTGCAGCTATTTTAGCATGTGTTTTAGTATTGCTTATTTTGCTTGCTTTGCAATTTGAATGAATGAGCATTCATTCGTTTCAGATGAATGATTCAATTAAGTGTTTGCTACTTGCTAATTTTTTAATTACTTTGAACAGTCTTTGATTGGATGAAGTTTTGATAATATGTGTATATATAATGTGATTTCTTTAGTTTGTACTTGGTCTGAAGAAGCTCTGCTGCGAAAGCTCTTACAAGTTTTTATTAAACTTGTGGATTGTTTTTATTATTTGAAGACTTCTTGCGTGGTTCTTTGATTCCTTGCCATGATGAATGATGAATGATTTCATACAGCATTATTGACTGTTGTGCTTTTATACAGCATTACAGCATTACTGACGTTTGTGCTTATACAGCGACACTGACTTTTGTGCTTCTGCCTCTTGCCTGGATTCTTCCTGGTTTGTTCCGTTGCTTTTGTACATATTTTATTTTTGCCAGTTATTTTCTAGCAATGGTAGACTTACCTCTTGGGCTGCTGGTTATAATTATTTTACTACTTTTTATCTAAACAAGGATATAAATTTTGAGCCTAAACAGCAGGGTCAGTCCACCCAGGCATTTTACTTGTATGTTTTATGAGAGTGAAGCTATTACATTAGCAGCATTTTTTAGTAGTTCTCAGCATGCTAATAACTGACTGTTGTAGCCTTGTGTCCCCCCCCCAGCTAGTGCAGTAATCCTAACTGTCCAATAGACTGTATACATTTAATTCAGATCCCTGTGATTAAATTAACCATCAAGTAGCTCTCTCAGTGCTTTCTGCCTTAGTTTGTATCACTTGGAGGCCCACCTGTTTATTTGCATCTCTATACATTCCCCTTCATTGCTAATGTATCTCCCTACTCTAATCTGTGCTAAACTGGTTACTAATTAGCAAGTCAATGTGAAGACACACTCCCAACCTTAATAAACTTTGCTGTCTCTTCTCTCCTTCACTTTACAGGTAGTTTGAATTATTACTTACCCCCTCTGAGGCCTTCACTGATAGATTTCCACTGATTGCCTCTCTGGTTTCTTTGCATTCCATCTGGTTTACACCCTTTGTGCTATCTCCCTCCCCCAGTACTAAGTCTATATTAGAATCCTGCTGAGCATGGGGCCATCTTTAAATTTCTAGTCTCCCACCAGGGCACAACTGCTTGCTGGTAAGCCATTAGACCTCAGGAATTTGTTTCAAGTGTTCAGATTTGTAAAGTAATACCTACTTTTTTCTCTTGTCTTGGTGGGCTCTGCCCCGCTCCGTTCGCCCTCGCTAACTCTTGGGCTCTCTCCGCGTCCCTGCCCTGCCCCCTGTTCCAACCCACACTACCTCTACATTTATAGTAATCATAGCCACACCCACAGCTCACCCTCACATCACCTCCACCAATCACAGCTCCTCAAGTCAGATCACATTATACCACACCAACTTGCTCCAAACAAAATACTCCCAATCACTCTCATTTCCACTAGGCATTTTTTTACATCACCCACACTACTTACCTGTCCACATATAGTGCAACCCTATAATTCCTATTCAGACCCCCACCTAGAACCAACTTAAACTTTATAACCATGACTATCACACAACTAAGTCTAGTCTGTCTTCTCATAATTCTTTATAACACCACAAGTTATCACTCTAGCAATATCCCTAAACTTAATAGCACAACACTACATTATGCACTCTCATATACAGACACTGCACATTGTAATATTATCTGCCCACAATTGTTCAAGAACTACATAACGGACCAATTCAGAACTAAACACATATGCTCTCATTCCTACTCCAAAAAAACACAATTCTTTCTTGTACTCTCCACCAAACTCCAACATCTGTATCACCATTTTAACACCAGGCTCACCATAAGTGGAAATATCCACCCCAACCCAGGCCCAAATCCATCCTGTCCAAAACAAACTGCTCCAACAGAAATGTCAGAACATAACACCCCCACTATCTTCATCCCTGGACAAATCAACAACAGCAGCAAAACCAACCATCTTTTAATGCTAAATATTAATATTAGAAGTATCAAAAATAAAATACCTGAACTCCAGGCCACAATAGCACACTATTCCCCAGACATAGTTGCTTTAACAGAAACCTAGCTAAATAAAAACATAGCTAACACAGAAGTTCTCCCTACCAGCTACAATATCATTAGACAAGACAGACCACTTCATAAAGGGGGTGGAACTGCCTTACTGTACAAGTCCAACTTAACTGTACCTCAATTACCAAAGTCCTACCCCTCTCCCAATAACTGGGACATACTTATCTCACAACTTCAACTTCACCCTAAAAAGGTCATCACCACAATTGTGATCTATATTCCACCTGGTAATACACCTGCTAGCCTTGAAGACTTCTTATCCTGGTGTTCTTCCACATACTCACAAGAAACCCTTATTCTAGGGGATTTCAACCTAGATTGGTTCACATGCATATCAGAACCACCAAGTAATCTAATAAATCTTCATGGCTACCAGCAGCTAGTCCAAATTCCAACTAGATGTGATAAGAAATCTAAAAAGGAATCCATCCTGGACTGGGTCCTAACTAACAACCCCACATTGTACCCCCATGCAGGCAGTCTCCCAGACACCTTAAGTGACCACAACATAATATACTTTATATGTAGTAGAACAAACATATGCAAAACCACTAACTATATATCCACTAGAAATACAAAGTAATTCTCTCCTGAGGTCCTCAATACTTTACTCTGTAACTGTGACTGGGCCCACCTAAAAACCCTCCCACTTGACCAGGCTGTAGCATATTTCAGCAAAACATTTCTACAACACCTAGACACTGTCGCTCCATTGCGCAAAATCAAGGTTAAAACATCTACAAACCCCTGGCTCAGTAAAGAAACCAAACAAATCCTCAAGTCCAGAGACCCTGCCTGGCTTTACTATTAAAAAAAACAAAGAACCACAAAGCCTAAATAAGTACCAAGACCTGTGCAACCGTGCAAAAAAATGCATTAAGCTGGACAAAAAATCCTGCTACACGACATTACAAACTAAATACCAACACAACCCCCAAAAATTTTGGAAAAATGTAAACCAGCCACTACAACCCACCCAAAAGGCTACCCCCAAACCAACCACCCCTGACACTAAAGTTCCCATCGTAACACAATTCAACTCCCACTTTGTGAACTCAGTTCTATCCTTAGTATCACAGGACAGTTCCTTCCTCACTATCCCCCCAACACAAATAACACTAACACAACCTTTACCCTAACAGTTTCCACCACTTCAATCAAAAGCATGCTCTCCAAACTAAAAACCTCATCAACAGCAGCCAACCTACTCCCCAGTTATTTCTTGAAACTCACAGCAGATGCTATTGCTATCCCAATCTCCACTCTCATAAACAGATCAGTTGTTGAAAACTATGTGCCCAAACTCTGGAAAATATCCTATGTTACACCCGTACATAAAGGTGGGACCTCCACTGAACTTAATAACTACAGACCCATTGCTTTACTCTCCCCCCTGGCCAAAATCCTAGAAAAATGCATCCATACCCAGATGCTAAAATATCTCCTAGACAACAACATCCTGTCACCTACTCAGCATGGTTTCAGACTTGCCCATAGTACCACTACAGCCCTCCTCTGCTTCACAGATACAGTAAATCATCTCAAAAATGAAGGCCTGCAGGTGTCAACTCTTTTTTTTTGGATATGTCCAAAGTATTTGACACAGTCTCGCACCAAATCCTACTAAACAAGCTAAACCAATATCACCTATCAAATTCCACTCTTACCTATTTCCAAAGTTACTTAACTGACAGGTACCAAGCTGTGAAATGGGAAAATTCTCTCTCACCTCAGCTGCCCATAACTATAGAAGTCCCTCAGGGTTCTATCTTAGGACCAGTACTATTCACATTCTTCACAAATGACTTTCATACCTCCACACAGCATGCATCAATCATTCAGTATGCAGATGACACTACCTTAATCTGTGCTGCACAAAGCATTCCCACCCTCCTGCAAACAACTCAACTAGCATTCTCTGACGTTAAAAACTACCTTACCGAAGCCCAACTTATCCTCAATCCAAAGAAAACTCAACTTATGATTATAACCAGTTCTAACAAAAACACTGATAACAGTCAATTCACTATCTACTCCACAAATGCTACTCCAGTCGCTCCAGTGGCACAGGCTAAGCTATTGGGAATAACCGTAGACTCCCACGTAAAATTTGATAGTCATCTCAACTTAACTACTAAAAAAGTACATGCCAAACTGGGATCAGTCTACCGTATCAAACCATTTCTTACCAACAACACAAGATCAGCCATTGCTCGCTCCCAACTTTTATCTACCCTGCTCTATGCATCTCCCATTCTGACTAATCTCAACAAAATTGAACTAAGCAAAATGGAAGCCTGCTATAACAGAACTGCCCACTTTGCTCAAATTGCTCATATAGAATTTATTTATTTTCTTTTTATTTTACATTTGTTGACTGGGCTAGTCTAGCTGGATATATGTCCATTTTCAGTAGAGGCCCGGGGAGAAAAGCTCCACACAAAACATGACAATGAAACATATTAATAATAAAAAAATAAAAAATTACAAATTACAATAAGAAAAAATTAGTAAATAACATCATCAAATAGGTAAGGCACACCAAATATTGTTGAAAGAAAAGTACTAGGTCAATTTCAAAGCATCTCAAATTAAATGGCTAGAGTCTACGCAAAAGGTTTAAACAATTAGTAGGAGGGAAGAGAAAAAACAAAAGTAACAAGCGGTAAGAAGGGTGGAGAGAGAAAAATAAGACAGGAGAAGAGGGAGAGCTCATCACTGTACTGCTTTGAGAGAGCTCCACTGGCTTGAACTGCCCAACCTCCTAACCTACAATCAGTTCTGCCTCTGTCATTCGATCTATTACCTCCTCAATAAGTGTCCTGCCCTCAAAAATCTAGTACAACATCAGTCAGCGAAAAGGCCTCTTAGATCATCAAGCAAACTACTACTAGAAGTCACCAACAGCTACAATAGCTTTGGAGATGCATTATATAGTAGTTCAGTGTCTAAAAAATGGAACTCTGTCCCCACTAGCATTCAAAATACATCATCCAAAGCCTCCTTTAAAGACATCAGGCAACATCTCAAGCAAAGTTGGCAGTGCCATGATTGCTCCCCAAGCTAGTGAAAGCAGATAAGGTATACATACTAAAACTAGAGTACTTGATAATAGTTTTCAATCGTACTCACAAACACTGGCTAATCTACAATGTATGTACTGTACCTGTGTACTATGTATGTAGTTTACCTATGTTCCAAATTTCAGTTGTACACCACAAATCTACTTTATTTTTAAATTAATATTTTTTGTTTGCTCTCTCCACTGTAACTATTTATGTTCTGCATACCACTGTAAAAACATGTATTTTGTAATTTGTGTGTATACTGATCATGTCTAAATAACTAAATGTGTCTGTAATTTTTCTATGTGGAGCTTTTCTCCCTGGGCCTCTGCTGAAAAAGGGCCGTTTCGGCTCAGTCAGACACCCTTGGTTAACAAATGTAAAATAAAATAAATATATAGCAGAGAGTAAGGATAATGCCATGACCACACTGATGCATAGTATCTGTGGCCACGTCCATCTGTACACTAGTTAGAATTACCAGACTCAAGTAGGAGTCAGTCTGGAAAGTGGAAGAGGACAGGGTACTGTCTGAACATGTAGGGGGCAGATCACATGAGACTAGGTGTTTCTCAAGAAAGTACTGTAACTAGTCAAGGGAAACGAGCACAACAGGTTTCATACAGGCCACATCAGCATTCAGCTACACCTAGCAGAACCTCTCCTTCCAGGTCCTAGTCCCGCAGCACTCTCAGATCATTGTTTGTAGAATCACCTGCATCCCAACATCAGACCAACTGCTTGTTCATCTGTCATGACAGCCCCTCTTCAAAATGACTTGTACCATCACCAAACCTATCTTCAGGAGATGTGTATGACGCATTTGACTTTGACCTTTTGACCTACTGTGATTTAAGTGTGATGCGTGTGTTACTTACAGTTTGACCTTCACATATACATGCTTTTCTCAAAGGGGAATAAGCTATTAAATACATTAAAAAAGAGAGAAAAAAGGGGAGGACTTGGGACACTTTTTAACCGTATATGTATTTCATTCCTTAATGGTATTACTTAAAACTTCATGAAACTGTAGAAAGAAAGCTGTTTGTCATAAAATATGATTGCACTCATAAACACCATTAATGCTGTATTCATTGTCATAGTTGGCAGGTACCTGCAAAATAAGTAGTAATGTCAGAGATAGGGTTAGCTTTTATGCAGTTTTGGAGGTCATGCAAGTTAAAGAACTTCAAATTACTGGAAATAATTCAGCAGAAAACTACCAGAAAAATTTGTGGGATAGACAGAAAGCAATATTACCAGAGGCTAGAGAAGTTAGATCTGTTCTCACATGAGACCAGAAGAAATGAGGGGTGCTATTTTAGTGCACAAGACCATATTGAAGAGGTATTTGAACAAGGACAATGGGCTAAAGGTGAGATGCAGGCAACAGATTGCAGGAACTAATTACACTCATTTAAAAAATATGCCTTCACGCAGGGGACTGTGGACCATTGGAATGGGCTACTGGAATGAGTGGTATAGATGGAGTCCTCAAAGTCATTCAAGAGGATATGGGACAAGTGGAAAGTGTTAAAGGGAAAAAGCAGAGATGGCGAGGGGTAGAATGTTAAGACACTTAAAGGGGAGTACTGTAAAGGTAGATTCTTATCCCCTGGCAATAAACAAATGTAATGTTCCCAGCCAGAGTGGAAATATTATTTTCATCAAGGTGGGGATGATGCCGAAGATCATGAAGGTTGTTTGGCTGGGATTAAATGTTAAGCCAGTTTAAGTGTGACAGTCTGAAAGACTTTGAAACGGTATTGTTCTCCTTGTTTAATTATCATTTCTAATGTTGATGACCTGAAGGGAGATTCTCATAACATGAAATTAAGGGGTAAGTTTGATAAAACCTCAGAGGAGTAGAGTGGCTATAATGAAGCCCTGTAGGATACCATGAACAAGGGGGGAAGGAAAAGAGAGAGCTGAGCCAGTTCTGATAGTGAATGGAGCTAGGAACATTTGGACTAAATACAGATGCAATCAGCTTGCCTAAGGAGAGCTTATGGTTTATAAAGATGCGTTCCCTACAGAGGTCTGTACAGGCCGGTCTTCTTATTTGGCCTTCCCTGCTTAAGTGAATGCTATCAGTTTGTATTAAAAGTATTGTTCATTTTTGTTTTCCTATCCAGAGCCAATTCTAATCTCTGAAAAGGTGTGTATATTTTTGAGTATAATCACAGATTTGCACTTGCACCAGTTTCTCAAGAATTTCTCCAAAATAAGGTTATTAGAAATAGGTTTGCATGTAGATTTTTTTAAATAAAATCTACCTCAAAATGGGTAGTTACTTTGTTGGGTTTCTCTTTGTGTACTCAAAGGATTGCCTGTTTGTATTCTGCTCCAGGTGGAATGTGTACAAACTGTTTTTTATGCTCATACCAGGTTACTCCCCTGCATGTTATAGCACTATGTTTTAGTTCAAAGTTAATGTTTTACTTTCTCCGAGATTGCATCATCTTGGAAAAAGTGCAAGAGAAATGTTTTCATTTTTTTGATCATTGTTTTCTTCCAGGGTTGCAGCAACCTATTAATTAGAATTCTAAAGTAAGAGGCTTGCTCTCCTGTGAAACCATTTACTGGAATTTATGTTCACTGTATATTGGTACCCCATGTACCATGCCTTGAAGTAAGCTTGGTGGATCTATATTCAGCTACCAAATCCTAAAAATCTCAAAACTGTGAAATAACAAAAGTAAAATAGTGAAAGGGACATTTATTGAACAACAGCAACTTTGAATAAAATACATTGAATGGCCATAGATGGCCAACAACTAGGAAGCAATGCAATGCATAAGGTAAGTAAAGGGAAACCTTTTAAATTTGCCCAATTCCCCACTGTAGTGCAATCTCAGAGTTTGTATATATAGCTGGGTGGTGTGGATGGTGCAACCTCTCCCACCTTAGTTGGTTGTGTGTGCAATGTTGGCTGACTATGGCCATTCGATGTATTTTTTTTTTTTTATGTTGCCGTTGTTCGATAAATGCCCCGTTTGCTGTTTTACTTTCACAGTTTCATAGTTCAAGGTTTCTAGTATTCGGTAGCCGAACATAGACCCAGTTTGGCATGATGCTTTATGAACCTGAGGATGCAGTTTGTGTGGTTTTGTATGCTGTGTTGTCACAAATGGGGAATGCTTGTATACCCATTCTAAGTATGTTTCCAATTGTTAAAAACGCTTTTCTCAATTAATTGGTTCTAATGTGTCCGAGCAGGTAAGTTACATGGTCTTTCCACTGAATAGTAAACATAGAACAAAGCGTAGATGTTAGTTATTGTGGGTTAGAATCTTTTAAGCTGTCAATAGGTTTTTAAATTTCTTTTCTGGGATGTATTCATAAAGCTCTGGATACTACACAAGGCTAACTTGCCTATCGTTGTGTTGTGCATATAGAGGATGTGATTAATAAAACATCACTGCTGAGCTATGCAGCAACTTGTAACTAATCAGGAATGATTATTTTTCAAGATGAATCCAAATTTGGCAATCATTGCCCACAGAAAATGTAAGTAAGGCATCTGCATGTTAAGGGTGTTCTCTCTATTATACAGCTTGCATAATATGACAATTCAGAGATGCAAATATCTCACAATTTCCATGAAAAGCACAGGCTACTATTAGCTGCTTTGCTCCTATTCACTTGTAGGTGACGCTTATATTGTAATTAAGGAGCCTGTAGGTGTCATCCAGCACAATGCATCTGCAGTCTAATGTATAGGTTACCTATCCACAGCTGTTCATACTCCGCTGCAGGAAATTCATATACGAGGGCTTTACTGGGATTTAAGGAAAGGGTGATTATGCATGCCTTTGAATGCCATTATAACTGAGCTGAAGAACTCTGCCAAACATAGCTAAGCTTGCTGCTTATCTCTGAAGAATGTCTGTGAATACTCCTCCTAGTGATTGTTCTGAAAAACTGTGCCAAGTTTTATCCATTGTCAGCACCCTGCATATTCCAATACGTAAAGTGTGCTATTGGTGACGACAGACTAAATATTGCAGAAAGAGCTATAACGTATAAGCAATTATTTATAAACATAGTATCGACATACTGGATTGCATTTTTGAACAGTTTACTGTACAATCTGTAGTAGCATTATGTATTCTATGACTGGAGTTACTGTGTGTAAAATAGAGAAGCAAAATGTGGAAGACTTGCACCATTGCTGTCTGACTGCTATTATGTTGTAACTTGTTTTACACACGTCGCACTGTTGAACTTGATGCTATCTCTTCTTTATGTGGTACATTAAGCAACAACGTTAATTAAGTTTTGAAGAGAAAGAGGGAAGTAATACGTTGAGATGAAAGATTTTGAAGCTTACAGCTGAAGGTAAAATGGACTTTTTGTTGAGTCATGAGGTATACAAGATAGACTTTATTTTGGGCATTTGATTAGATGATATAGGAGTTGCAAGGTATAATATATTTAAATTATCATACTGGAAAGTCTCAGTTAAAATGAAAGCAGAACTAGACATGTTTTGTAATACTAATAATAATAAAAGAAACGTGTACAATAATAACCCAAAGCAGCAGGGCTCAGTTTTGCTGGCAAAAAAGTATAGCTTTACCCTGCTTGTATTTCTGTTTTGTTAAACATTGCAAATAGCCATAAGATGTTTTACTGAGTTCTGTAGCTATATAATCTAAGTAGCATCCCTGTTTTTTGTGTATGTATATTTTTTTTCAGGATTGTCAGTGAAGTGCTTTCAGGAACCATAGCATGGGGACTCGTCTGTCATCCCTTTTTCCTTCAGGCAAGCAGGAGAGCTGTGATCAAGACAGAAAAGAAAGTTCACTCTCAAGGCATGTGCAAGAAGACGAGATTGCTCACTTTCCTTATGTGGAATTTACAGGACAAGACAGCATTACTTGCCCTACCTGTCAGGGCACTGGGCAAGTGCAAACAGGTATTTAAAAATAAAAATGTGTTATTCAGGGTACCTCTTCTTGGCATCATGTGTCAATGTATTTTCATATTATAAAATGACCAAGTGCTGGGGATGTTGTCGGATATACTGCAGAAACTGATAGCTGTGTGTGTGTGTGTGTGTGTGTGTGTGTGTGTGTGTGTGTGTGTGTGTGTGTGTGTGTGTGTGTGTGTGTGTGTGTAGGGGATGGTATTTACAGCTAAAAGGTGTAACTTAACAGGAACTAAGGCAACATTTTGCAACTAAGTGCACTTAAAATTGTAAGAACAAATGTATTTTTACACAGTTGAATGGGACTGCTTACAGTTGTATTTGGTAATATCTATGTCAGGTGTTACCTTTACAATGATACAGAGACAGTGCTTCAGCCTCTGCAGTATCTTGGCTGAGATGTTTGTTCTTTTTGCAGCCATTGCCCATACATAATTTGTCTTATCTCATTTTGTGTAATGAGCATTAGTGTGTGTGTGTGTGTGTGTGTGTGTGTGTGTGTGTGTGTGTGTGTGTGTGTGTGTGTGTGTGTGTATTTGGTGTAAATATGGCAACTTTTGTCCATATCTTCTTAGTATCACATCTGCTGGATGTGCAGTATTAAATGGCAGGAAAGATCATGAATAATGACTGATGTACACCCTACACAATGGCGTTTTATAATCACTGCTTCCATCTGTATAATGTTTTACCTTGAGAGCTTTAACTTAAGTGGGCTAATGATATCAAGTAATGGCTAAAAAAGTATGCACTGTGGTTTTAATTGCTGAAGAGTATTTAAATCAATATGCATTGTTAGATTGTTGTGTTCAACCTATACTGCATTATTTGCAGTTTTCCAGATTTGGATTGATTTACCATAACCGCACACTCAAGTTCTTTTAGAGCACATCTTTGAAGTCAACTCAATGCATGTCAACATATGACCTGCAAAATCCAAGTCTTTATGCTGTCCTTTTGTGCAGACCGTTGCTTCTTCAATGTGAACTTTTCATTCTGAAAATAGACCTTTTATGGCTGCTACTTTAATGACCGACTCTAAATGTTGTATCATTGAAATTACATTTTTTTATTCAATTTGTGTTTTGAAGGAATAGGCTATGAAAGAAAAGCAAGCCTTATGTTTCTGGTGTTATGTTTTACACGGACTTTGGTATAAACTGTTAATTTCTTTCCGAAAAGAGACCTTTTTTCTCACTTTTTTCATACACCAAGCATGTTGAACAGCTGTTTTCTTTCCACAGAGTGTATTTTCTTCACAGAAAATATTGACCATACTTAATGATATTAAAGCAAGCATGACATATTAGTTTCTTCTCTGTGGCATTTCTCTCTTGGCTTTCTCAATGCACACACCATTTGCATCTTTCGGCTTTTCCCAGTTAGGGGTAGCCACAGCAGAACTGTCATATAAAACAGAATTCTTTCCCTCTTTCTTTGAGCTTCAAACCTATAGAACTTTTCATAATTTGAAGGTGAATAAACACGATAACCACTGAGAGCAACTTCACTAATTTAGATGAGCTTTGTAAAACATGAAATATGACACTCTGGCTGACACGACTAGGGAACTTGGAAGGAAAACAGGACCCAAAATTCACAAAATATCCCTTTAAAAAGGAAATATTATCTCATATATTTCTTTATCCATCTGCAAGTATTTTTCACAGACTGTTGAATGTAGGAAACCTATGAAAGAGTCCCTGCAAAATAAGCACTGACATTTTTTACAGAAGGTTTTTCAAACTTGACAGGATTTCTCACTACTTTCATTGTAAGTGAATGGAACTATGATCTGATGGGACAGAATAAGTCACTGTAATTTTATTAGCTGTGCCCTCACAGTGTATTATGGGCAAGAAGTAGCTTTCCAAGAAAACGAGCTGAAGCTAGCATATCTACCATCATGAGAGCATTCAGAGTGAGAAAACAATTAAAATTAGCAATGAGTGGTTATTGTTTTGCTGACAGGATTGGACTCTGTAGAATGTCATGGCAAGATAAAAATTAGTACTCCTTTAAGCTTGGTGGCACTTAATTTGTCCACCCACCCATTTTTACAAATGAAATTTCAACTACAGTTCAATCCCTGCCTTGTTTATGCTCTTCAACTGCTAAGCTTTCTTTTTCACTTAAAGCACTCACCACATTTTTTATACTAGTAGCTGTTATATTGAGTTAGAGTTTAATGTAGAAAAAGCTGCCCTTTGGAGAATTTTTTGAGCATATAGTATAGTGTAGTGTAGGTAACTGGCCTCATTTTTAAGTGTGTTGCATACAAATAGGATATATCCTGGAAAGTAGATTAAGCATTGGATTTGAGGTGGGGGACAGAGAGGAAGGAAGTGAGTATATTGTATTTACTATGGGCTAGTGTTGTTCATCACTCATGGACCAGCAGAAGTATTTGGTAGTAAGAACAGGGACAGTGAAATGGAAGGTGATAGAACTATGTGGAACATGGTATGATGATGAGGAGTGGGGTGAACAGATAGGGCAGGAATTTATTATGGGGATTAGTGTATACAGTCAAAGGGAGAGCAGTGCAGCGTAGCATAGAGGGACAGAGAGAGACCATAGTAGAGAGTGACAGGTAGGACCTGGGAATGAGGACTGCAAGGAAAGGAGCAAGAAAATGATGTCCACTTCAAGGACAAAGCCAAGGACAGATCATCAGTAGGAAATGTAGAGGGAGAAGAGGTGGGAAGAACAGTAAGAGAATAAGAGGGGTGAGTAAGGGGGGTTAACAGACAGCAGTAGAGGACAGTGAAGATGCCTTGCTGGAAAAATACAGGAATGCCAGAAAAGTAGTCTAGCACAGAGCAAGTTAGGGAAGTTGAACAGGAGAAGCACTGCTGAAAGCTGGAGGTGGTATAGCTGGAGTTTCAAATGCTGAAAGTAAAAGTGACAATGACAGCGGGCAGAGAGTGAAGCAGGTTAGAGTTAGTTTGCGGAGAGAAGAAAGGATTTTGGTGACAAGAGCCTTACTCATAAAGAGGTTAATAGCCTTGCTAGGTGAGATAGGAGAGAAATGTTTCAGTGAAATCAGTCTTATGGTTTAGAATAAGATATGGGATGAGGTGGTCACAGTGGAGTAAATGCTGGAGACACGTTATGGTAACGGACGTGTCTCCAGTGATTGCCATAAGAAAAGGCTGAGGCAAAAGAAAGCAGGGACATGCAGATGTCACCGATATGACAGAACAAGTTTGCTCAAAAATGTTACCTGTGCCACCAGCCATCATTCCAAAGAAGGAAATCTTAGGAACTGGAATGACTGTTGGTGGCCAGCAGACAAGACAGAAGAGCTTGTGACTTCTGGCGAGAGGTATTAGGAAGCCTGGCAGGAAACCACCTGTCTATAAGGGATGGTCCATCTTAGGCCAGATGAGTGGCAAAGCCCAAAGCTGAATTGGAAAAGTCTGGGTCACGATTGTACCTGCAAACTATAGGATGGAAAGTGGAAGGAGGTCTGTGGAAGCAGAAAAGAAGGTTAAATATTGGAGAGAACTGACAGAGAATATGCCAAAGGAACAAACAAGATTGACTTGGTGCATGTCTGGTTGATATTGCTTTGCAGTACAAGGAGGATTATGGGTAGGAGTATGGGGGCCTGGTTATAAAGTTGAATTACAGGACTGGAGACAAGCAAGTTACACAAATAGATCAGGTATAAGCTGCATGGGGATGTTGACAAGAATTTGTTGAAAAGGCGAAAGGGAGGGGAAAGAGAATGCAAGTGTGACTATCTAGGAATGTGTGACTAATGACTTAGGCAAAAGAAAAGACCATACAAGAGGTGGAAGAGGCACAGTACAAGGAAGGAATGGAAAGATGACAAAGGAGATAAGGGTGGAAAAAGTGCAAATTGAAAGAGAATTGACAGGAGGAATCAAAAAAGGGAATAGATGCTTGTTATGTAGATTGCAGAAATGAGAAAAGGTTTAAAAGAAACCAAGTTCAGTAAGGGAGTGGGTATGGTTGCAAAATGCAAGGAGCAAGCAAGGGTACTGAATGAATACTATGCACATGTTGCATGCAAACATATAAAATACCAGTGAGATAAATCCCTTCATGCTTAACACGATTTCATGACACCAAGAGTGTAATATTTATTAAAATTAAATTTTGCCAAGTTTGACAGTATTCTTAAAAAGCCGAGCAAAGAATTCCATAATTTGACAACTTCAGTTTTAAAGAAAAGTGAAGTAAAAATGCCAAACTGGGAAGTAACTATGTCAGAATGAAGTGAAAATAAATGGACACCAGTAAAGAGAGGGAGACGATGGCATTATTAAGGGAAGATAAAGAAAGACCAGATGAGTTATGTTTGAGACATTAGAAATGGAGCTAGTATGCCTTCATATCCACTGCTGAGAAACTGAAACAGATTCTAAACTAGCAAGCAAGTGCTCAAGTATTGGTACTGTACATGAGAGGTACCCTGTGGGAATAATGTTGGCTTGACAAAGTTAATTTCAGCAAATGTCAACAAATTAGAACATTTACCCTGAAAATAATTTTCAGTGAACATTGAACAAGTTCATTTTTGTGAGTAGGCAAGACCACCTGCACCCCCATGGGGAGAAACTCCTGTACCCTAAAAAATAAACATATGTGTAAGCTGTAAAAGCAAATGTTCTTTATTCTTTGTTTTCCTGACTGCCAGCTGCACTGAGTGTGGGATCACACTACAGCATGGTCTGGGAATTTGCCCTTTCTCCTCTGTTCTGTAATCTCAGAGTTGGTATATACAGTTAGCAGGGGTGTGGAGTGCAGGGGGGCTTGCTCCCTAAAATACTGTTTATTTCAAGATTCAGTCTAAAACCATTGATCTTTTGAGTATTCACTATTTGTTATTTAATGAGACCCTCATATACACACACAAACACACACACTAACCATAGTCCCACAGTAGTGGAGAAAGTGCAAAGTCTGATCACTGCACACACTTAAGTTACCTTTGTAGCAAGTTTAGCCCCTAGCCTGTGCAAGGGTTAGAAGGAAAAATCCATACATTACAGTTAGCTTAACAGAGATAACAGTGATGGCATGGAAAATCGTCAAGGGAATTGTCATTCGTTTGTCTTCTATTACAAATAATAAGCCTTGAGGTTTCATTTAGATGTTTTAATATATATATATATATATATATATATATATATATATATATATATATATATATATAAAACACATCAGGATGGATAGCAGCATATCCAAATATGAATGAACTAGTTAACAAAACAGAGCTTACATACATAACGTGGTCACATCTCAACAGTTAACTACAAAATGGCAGTCAAGCTCGCACTTGCTCCAAATTTTGGATAGCTTCTTAAAGGTATATACACATTTATTGATCTACAGGAATACTAGTTGCTTTCCTAAAATACAGTAATCTCAATGACAGTAGCTCAGTTTTATAACTGGATGACTGGCAAGTCTAATAATTTAGCACTGGCAGCTGTGACCTAGCTGTATTTCATCAAGGCCTTGGACTCTATTCCATTTTGGCAACTGCTGTGCAAAGTGTAAGGATTAGTGTTAGGATCATTGCATAGTTAGTGTAGGACACAGAGCAAGCAGCAAAGGAAGTGGTTTGTGGATTATCCTAGGGATTGATCCTGGATCCAGTACACTTCATTATGCTCTTTTCAGATGCATTTGAGGAAAGAAACCAGGATCAGTTTCTTTGCAGATGATGCAAAGATAGGTGCAGCAGCACATGTTGGGGATGGCTACGCAAATGGGCCTAAAAACAGTAGTTGTGGTATAGTGCAGGGAAATCATATGCAGAAAATTGTACTAGGACCCAAACACAATTGACATGAACTCTCAGCATATATGAGTGAACATATGACAACAGAATAAGAAAAGGACCTTGGGATAAGTGTGAACCAAGACTGGATGAGGTTCCTGTTGAAATTCCCATTGTAATTGTCAGTAGTAAGACTGAAAGTGGAAGTTTTAGGAAATGATTCATAATCAAATCTGGCAATACCTTGATGTATTCCCATTACTCTAAGGTGCAGTGATCACAGAGTAGCAGGGGAATTTAGAGAAAAGTAGCCTTCTGTCTTGAGTTTTTAGGGGAGTAAAGCCCCTTGCAAAATGCTTTATTAACTTTGCAAATGCAGCAAATATCAAAACTCAGTGTAATCGCATTATCTTTTATAGTTGCAAAGCACACAGTTACACATCTTAGAGGTTTGAGTGTTTTTTTCAGTTGATTAACCAGGAGTGGAGACGGAACTATTGCAGTGAATTTTATTTTAGTGTAGATCCTTAAGGGAGGACTGCGGATGCAAAGAAGTAATAGTGCTGCTGTATCAGGCCCTGATCATCCCCTATTTTAAGTAATGCATACAGTTTTTAGAGGCCATACAGAGAAGTATATGTCTGCTCATTGGAAGATGTGCAGGGAAAGCTACCAGAAGTGTGGTTAGGATGAGGGAATATGACATGACTAGAGAGAAAAGGAGCTGGAAGCCACTATACCCTAGACCAGAAGGAACATAGGGAATATGATATGGGTGCACCATATCATGACAGGGAAATGTAAGGGCTTAACCTTGAACAGCACATGTAAGGAAGGTGGGGCCCAAGGAGCAAGATTGTAGGGCCAGCAGTTCTGTAGATCTCTGAATGTGCTTCTTCATGGACAGAGTGGTGGACCCATAAAATGTGTTACTGGGCTGTGGCAAGAAAATCCATGAAAGTATTCATGAGGAATGGGACAGGTGGGGAAGCAGAGATGTGGCATGGAGAGAACTAGGGTATGGTGAACATTAAATTCACACTAGAAGCAGATTAGATTACTTGGTTTTCCTTCTTCAATCAAAAGGAGGCAGATGTAACTCCTGTTATTTTTCCGGCCCACCTATCAAGTTAATAACCTTCTTGTACTTTTTTCCTTCAGCGTTTTCTTCATAGTTTAGTATCTGTCACATTGTACACCATTGTCATTAAAATGTGCAATAGACACCCAACTGTGATCTCAAGTGTCACCTACTGGCAAACACCCCTGGAACATTTTTATGTCTCCACTGTTATGTGCCATCAGGCATCCAGTAAGCCTTACAGTCCTGTTATACCATCTTAGTTTCTTATTATATCAGTAATCCTTTGCTTTTCCTGTTTTCCACATAATATAAGAAAGTACCATTGGATTTCTTTAATGCCTGTATCTGTGCTCTCTGACTGTCAAGTCCATTGTTTCTATCACCCACAAACAGAACTCACAACTGTCCATATTTTGGAGGAATGATTTTCAGGTTTCATTTACCCTACAAATGTCATACCTATTTTTTGGAAGTACATCACTATTTGTATGCTTGATTTACCCTTTCACACAACTTTTTTGAATACAAGCTGATCACATATGATTTTTGAAGCTGTCAAGTACACAGAAAATCACAGTACATGACCAGTGTACTATGGCACCAATAATTCAAAGAAAGAGGACACACATCTAACAAGTCCCTTTTTCAGAAGAAAAAATACATTGTCTTGTCTATAATTTTGCAGTACAGTTCATTAAAGTCTACAGATTTTACACGCTGTCTCTTTGATAGAGAAGTTTCTCCATCATTTTTGTCACTGTGTTTTTAACGAGTAGTATCCCACATTCCCCCTAGAAGTGGGATACGTTATGCCCTATTTTGCATTCAGATTTTGTGCAAATTAGATATATTTGTCTGGATGGTACCCACTTTTAAATGGCTTTGTACCTATTTTCAGTGACTGCAGGTTGAGAGGTATGCCACAACCAAATATCAGAGACCATTTTAACTAGCTTACTATCATGCCTTAAATGTATCCGATGACTCCACTCTTGCATATTTTTTAATCCTTTTGTACAGTTTTGCATCCCTATTGCTTTGTCTCTCATTTCACCCGTTACACAGCTGCTTTACTTGAGTCATTATTAGGAATTTTCCTGCTCAGCCTTGCTCTACATTATTGGTCTGTAATGCTGTACGGTGCTGTTTAGTTTTTCCCTTGGTAGCATTCCTCATGCCACTAGCAAGTATACCATTTTATTAGCTTTTTTTTTTACTTTGTGTGCATCTCTGTACATAACTTGTGATTCCATTTATCTTTATTTCTTTTCTAATTGAGTGGTAATTAAGTGCATCGATCCACAGAAGACCCCTTTCAGTCAAGATCCGGCCAGAGGCAAAAAGTAAAAGTACTAGCATTTTAAGGCCAGGGAGTAAATATGCAGTGTGTCTAAGTAAGACATACCCACAGACAGGAGTGCAATCATGTTAGTGCGCTGTTTGTAGAGTATCACAGACTCATTAATACATGACATTGCATGAAATGTTTACAAAACATTCCAGTCTTGGGTATTTTTCTATTTGAATGTGTTATGCAGAGTCTATAGTTTGCAGTAAGTACTTCGAGCTGCTTACAATTGAACTGCTGCTGAATTTGATCTGGGATGAAAATATTCTTCTATTCTGTGACTTCTCTTGTCTACTTAATATATAGGAAACATTTTTTCATTTCTCCTGTGCTTGATAATGCTAGTCGAACATTGTTGTATGGTGTCCTTAGATAAGCATAACAGTGATGGTAGCTGACATAAACAGGACAGAAAATGGTTGATTACTGAATTGATTAGGTCCAAGTTAAGATTTACTTCTAAATAGTGTAGTACATTTCTAGATGGCCAGAGAGTTTTTAGTCCGTCTGTCTTGAGTACAAGGGATATTGTTGAGTACAAGGGATATTGTATCAGGATAAAACTCTGAGTGGCCTAAATTCAAATGTCAGGTAAGAATCTCAGCTCCCCCATTTTCATGTCATTTGTAAATGTGTATATTGGTGAAATGTGCATAATTCCCTGTGCAGTAAAGTAGTTTATTCTGCAAAATGTAAGCTGTATTAAAAGATAGCAGTGCTTAAGGTTAAAGGCTAAATGGTTTAGCAAAGCCTAGTAAGTCAACATAATTTTCCTAACAGTTAATTTTCCATTGCACAATGTTGTGTGACCATGGAATTAAGTTATACAGGATGTAGAAGTAGAAGAGTTTCTGTGTGTGTGTGTGTGTGTGTGTGTGTGTGTGTGTGTGTGTGTGTGTGTGTGTGTGTGTGTGTTGGGGGGGTGCTGCCTACATAATACTGTCTTTATCAGATATGTCATAAATGCCATCTTTCTTTCATTTAGTCACAGCTTGTGTATTTGTCATTTAGCAAGTTATAACATAATCTGCTTTATGAATTCCTGTGTTTCCACATGTCTTAGAGACTCCACTGACAGAACACTGCCTTTTACCACACTCCATTGTAAATTATTTTTTACTCTCTTTCTGCTGACTAGAGGCATTGTTTATGACTGCCATAGTATATTAATGAACAATGTGGAGAAAAAACTAAAACAATTTTTATATCTGAATCTCTCATATTTCTGCAGGAAGAATGAATGAACTGGTGGCCCTTGTTCCATATAGTGACCAAAGGTTACAGCCACAGAGAACGTAAGTTTTTCATTCCAGATTTTCTGACATAAACTGCTAGACTAATGTTTGTTTGTCTTTCGGCTTTTCCAAGTTAGGAGTCGCCACAGCGGAACTCCGGTCCGCTAATGATAGCAGTAGATTTTCATGAACGCTGAGGTGCCAGCTCGACGTTCAACCTTCAACAAAGGGATGCCCATTTACGCATGTCTTTTGAATGCCCACCCAACTGCGGGGAGGACATGCAGACTCCACACAGAAGGCACTCCCTGCAGTCCAGCCGAGAATCAAACGGGAGAACATCTTGCTGTGAGACGACAATGCTACCGCTGCACCACCGCGGATATAAACTGCTAGTCTAATATAGTAGGTTAAACGTATGTGCTACATGTCAGTTGTATCTTATAGGTATGGAATTCAGGCCCAAAATGTTCACTTCAATATTGTGTTACTGTGAACACGTACCCAACCAGACTAATGCATTGTGGTCACCCTTGAAGGCATTTGTTTGGTGCTAAAGAGCCCTATCTGGCTCCCAATTAATAAATAAATAAAAATAGTCCATTGCCTGCTGTTCTGTTTGGTTGTGTTAATGAGTAAATCCCATACACTGGCACAGACTGTTGTATTCATGAGTAAATCCCATACACTGGCACAGACTGTTGTATTCATGAGTAAATCCCATACACTGGCACAGACTGTTGTATTCATGAGTAAATCCCATACACTGGCACAGACTGTTGTATTCATGAGTAAATCCCATACACTGGCACAGACTGTTGCATTCATGAGGAAATCCCATACACTGGCACAGACTGTTGTATTCATGAGTAAATCCCGTACACTGGCGCAGACTGTTGTATTCATGAGGAAATCCCATACACTGGCACAGACTGTTGTATTCATGAGGAAATCCCATACACTGGCGCAGACTGTTGTATTCATGAGGAAATCCCATACACTGGCACAGACTGTTGTATTCATGAGTAAATCCCATACACTGGCACAGACTGTTGTATTCAAGAATAAATACCATACACTGGCACAGACTGTTGTATTCATGAGGAAATACCATACACTGGCACAGACTGTTGTATTTATGAGTAAATTCCATATAGTGGCACAGACTATTGTATTCATGAGTAAATCCCATACACTGGCACAGACTATTGTATTCATGAGTAAATCCCATACACTGGCACAGACTGTTGTATCTATACAAATCCTCTTCCCTTCCCTACACACAAACACGTCCACGCACACACACAAAGACACGCACGCATGCATGCATACACGTGTGTGTGTGTGTGACACACACATACATACACACACACACACACACACACACACACACACACACACACACACATACACACACACGCTCTTCCTATGATATTCTAAAAGGATTCCATTTTTTTCCCTTATTTGATTTTTGTTGAGTTTTAACGGTACTATTTCTTCATCGATAAAAGATATTTTGTCGCTTAAATTATTAAATATTATAGATGAGACGTTTAGCTTTTGTAAATTTTGAGTCATATTTTTGTAGTTTTAGACTTGCAGATGTCAGTATCTGCGCATTGTCTTGATGTTTTGCTGTTCAGATTTTGATATTGGAGCATGAGATTGTGTGAAATTAAACCACCAGTGAAACATCTCCATTCAGTGTGTCATAGCTTCTTTGCTTTAGTATTCATGTGGAAAGGATATTATTACAGAATGGTAATGTGTCCAAATATTTTATATAGGATTGTTTTTTTCAGGAAACCCGTAGGATTCTATCTGTACAATGAGTACAAGTAACAGAGCAGAATGATACACAGTCAGATTTGGATGCCATCTAAGGCATTTATTTTGTTCTCTTTTTCACATGTTTTAAATATCACGTTCAAAGGTTTTTATTTTTAGTTTTTGTACCATGTCATCTTGCAAAAATTCTGCCTTTGTCATGTAAAGTGGTCTTTTTGAACCTAAAATATATAGTTTTTACTTTCCTTTCTTCACCAACGCTATGTAAGTTTTTAATAAACTTCTGATTGTATTTCCTGTGAAGGTGAATGGCCAAGGTAACAGATTTGCTTGGAATAAACTGAGGTGGTTGAACAGTCTGGTGAATTCTTGAAATTTGATTTTTCATCTTCTTTTGATGTGTGTGTTGAGTATTGTGATATGTGGGCCTGCATTTTAATGATGCAGTAGAAGGGGATAAACTGGTTGTACTAGGTAAGTATGTTTTTTGTTTTCTGAATCAGATTTCAACGCAAAATTAATACAGACTGTAGCACAATCAATAAGGTGGTCAGGCAATCAGGAAATCAGTAACTAAATGGGTTTACAGTATACTAAAATAAAATGTAACAAAAGAGAACTGGAACAGGATGTTAAAGTGTATAATGCTTGGCATACAATGCACAGATGGAACAGTATAATAAATGTTTACCTAAGAAGAAAACTAGGGGAGTGTGAATCATTGCAGTGATAGCCGTCATGAAAGTATGTTTGCATGTTATGCATTGAATAGCTTAGTACTGGAACAAAATATGTTCATTGAAATGAATGTGCTTCTTGGCAGGGCAAAAGCTGTACTTGTATGTGGGACTGGGTTTTGCAGGCAGTACCTGCCGGGAAACCAGGCTGCCTACATTACCAACTTTACAACTTACTGTTACACTGGAGATTGTGCAAACATTATGGTACTGAAGTGACTGAAAAACACTGGAAACATGAGCCACAAAGAATCATAGAAAATTATCAAGTTTATATCATATGGTATCACCCAATACCAACAGTTCAAAAGATAGATTCTAGAAAACCAGTTATAGTGGTCCAAGAAAAGAAGACAAAAGTAGCATTGATCATTGAAATTGCCACACCTAGTGACTACAGTGTCTTGTGTACAGAGAGAGACATAAAGTCATAAAATACCTTTATCTGCAGGCAGAAATGAGAGCTATGTGGAAGAAAGATACAGAGTTCCAATAGTAGTAGGATCAACTGGTCTTCTAAAATATAATTTGCAATCATATTTAGATACCTTACCAATTTATGTAACATTGTACGAATTGCAGAAGGAGTCATTACTGGGCACATTGTGGGTGCTGCGAAAAACACTTTTGGCTGACATCAAAGAGTGAAACAATACTAATCATACTTTGACTTAGGAATGGGATCCATTCCCGTCATGGTATTAGAAACCCAAAAGACTTGGAGAAATTAAAAACATCAGAAACCAACTTTCACAAATGGAGGAAGATGAGGAGCAGACTTTGGAATTTGAGAGTGGCTTGGAACACACATTAACGGTTTGGTGTAATGTGACCCTTCCCACAAACTCTTGCGAGAATGGCTCACAAATGTTCTAGTTTCAAAAATAGTATAATTCCCTGGTGGGTTAATGGCCTCATATGGCCATCCCTTGTTTTGCTTGTAGAAAATGCAGGTATGATGACTATGTTTTGCCTTTCCTTGTGCTTATATTGAGAAAGTGCATTTTGCCTCTTATTGTCTTGTACTGATTTACTTTCTGAATTCATTATCTAGCTGGCTGTTGGACAAAGTAATTCATTTCTGCACTGTAATAAGCACTTGTTTTCTCATCGAGTTTATTGGATTTTTCTTCTAGTGCACTGGGACACACCCTGGTCTGTCTAGATTGAGGAAACACTTGAGATTTCTGTATGTAGCTTTATTGGCTGAAGAGCTTATTAATTAGCGTATCTTGTTTTTTAGTGCCTTTATAAATTCTGTACAATTGAGTGGCACTTGACTTGTTTATACAAAGCAAAGTACTTTTATTGAATAATCACACTTTTTTTAGCTGTTTAAGGTGCACTGCTCTATCCATATGTTTGTTTGTAGTAGCACTGAACTCCGGACACACACTGAGGACTTGGATTATTCATCTAGTGACTGTGGGTGTTTACCTCATCTTTCTGAGTTGGGAATCCCACAAAAGGGCGAAGTATTTTTTTTCTTTGCACTTCTCTTATATACTGTGGCTGTACTTCAGCAGTTTAAAAAAAAAACTGTACTGTTTGCTACTGCTTTTCAGTGTATTTTACGACTGCATTTGTTTCACTTTGACTGTATTTCACACCCCCTGCTGCTTTTACTTAATTTAAGAGAAAAATCTGTTTCTGCTGTTTTGTTCTGTTGCTGTTATTAATTTCAAGAAAAACTGTGCTGCTTTTTACACTGTTGATTATTTCATTTAAAAAAAAAATATAGCCTGCTTTTTTCTGTTGTTTCATTGCACTTCTGTTGGCCTTAGTATAGGTTGGATTCAGACCTGCTGAATTCTGTTCTGTTTGTATATTGAGCACTAAAAATCAGGACATCTTTTTTGGGAGACGCCCCCTTGTACCGTCATGGCAGGAGCATACAGTAGGACTCCCTAATTGAAGGTTACAGGTTCAGGGCTCAGTTTGAGCATTTTCATTGGTTTCTTTGTATTAGCTGCTTTGCTCTTGTTTGCATGAAGTACACCATTGTGCACCACCACACAGAGGGGGTAACTCTTGGCAGTTAAAGATGCAAAAGTGCTAATACAAGTATTTTCCATTAGAAGCTGCTGCTATCTAGCAGAGCAGTTCTTGAATAACTCTCACCTGTTCAGTGAACAACCCAGAAGAGATTTTATCTCTTACCATTTAACACCAGAACCTACAGATCCTCTCTTTTTTTATAGACCTCCTACTGTACACCCTAAAACAGTTCCCTGCCTGATACCCCATCTTTTTCTCCTTATCTGGTGAGATACCACACCTTACATTATGGACTGTCAGTTTCCCTCTGTTTCTCCTGCCAGCCTGGTGGACATGAGGTTTCTGAGGCAGTTTAGCAGCTGCCTCATGTACACTGACAACCCCTTACTCCTAAATCACTCAAGTACAATTTGCGAGAGATGCTCCTACATTAAGAATCTGGAATCACTGCTCTCTCATGCCAGAACAGCAACATTAAACAGGTTGTTAGCTGACAAATGACGACTCCTATTCATAATATGCACCCAACGCATAAACCTTCATATGCAGAGGTACTCTCCAGTAACCTACCTAAACACCAGAGGCCTCCAAAACACAAACCTGCTACACATACACAACACCCAAAGCACCCAATACACATAAAAACACCTGTGTCTCACCAAATAAGCCCTTAAGGCAATGCACAACTATTCCAACATTTTTAGTTATAGGTGACTCTATAGTGAGACATGCAAACGCCACAATCACCAGTTTGAACAAGATGAAGGTTATGGTCAGCTGTCTGTCTGGTGCAAGAATTCGCCAGATCACACATGCACTCAAGTCTGTCGAAAACAAGTACTGTTATGACACTGTCATAGTTCATATTGGTGTGAACGACTTGAGATGTACCTCTCTGGACTATATGAAGAAAGACATGATTGAGCTCTCTGAATATGTGTCCCAGATGGGCATGCCCTAGCTATGAGCAGCATTTTACCCTCACCTAGGATGATACCACAATATAAACAGGAAATGATTGAATTCAGTAATTAGCTTAATTTCTGGTGTCATTCTAAGGAGCTCCAGTTCCAGTCCATCTGAGACAACATGGTGGATAGACCACGTTGCTTTGCCAGAGATGGTCTTCACCTGGCACCTCTAGGTTTCAGTCTGGCTAAGGCACTTGCCTTCCCCATAATGTTTTTTAGGCAAGGTCACAACAACAAAATTCCTGAAGTGAAAATGTCAAACACAAAGAAACCAAAGGTCATGCTGCTAAATGCTGAGAATTTAAATCAGAAACTGCACTCTCTGGAAGCACCCCTTAAACTGGAAGATGTTGACATCTGCACAGTCATAGAAATCTGGATCAAAGCTGCAGAAAGTACCCCAGCTTTGCAAGGCTACAATGCCTTCCTTACTTTCAGACCACAAATTGAAGGTGGGTGAACCAAAGGAAGTGGAGTACCTATCTTCATTAAAGATAATTACACCTCTAGACTGGTTAGACAAGAAAACTCTATGGAGCTACTCCAAGTCCAAATTACCGTGGGGTAAGATATCCCTTCGGGTCATTGTCAGTTACAGGTCCCCTTCCATAAACCAATATTCCCACACAGCTTATTTAGACCTGCTTGGTACAATTAAGGTACAACCTAACACCCTAGTCGTGGGTTCAACTATCCAACTACTCATGTTGTCCAAGGCAAAAAACAAAGCCTCTATGGGGCCAGATGAGACCAGATGACATCCCAGGCTGTCTTCTAAACAGGCTAAAACATGAACTAGCATCACCACTAAGTACCATTTTCAATCATAGCCTAACTACAGCCTTTGTTCCTGTGGAATGGAGAACAGCAACAGTTATTCTTCGTCACAAAGATGGCCTAACAACAGACCCAAGGAATTACAGAGCCATAAGTCTGACCAGCCTCCTCTTTAAGGCCATGGAACGTATCATTATGGACCTCATAAATAAAGACATTGGTTAGCTCCAAACTCTGGATCCTACCCAATTCGTCTTCCCGAGGGGCAGATCCTACCTGTTAGCTGGTGGATTTCTTTGAAAATGTGACTATGGCCATTGACGAGGGCAAATCTGTGCACATAGCATACCTCTACCTGGCAAAAGCTTTCAATGCAATCCCATATTCAGGCATTATCAATTAACTTAGCAAACTGAATATAAACCCCTTCATTGTAAGATGGGTTGCCAACTGGCTCACAGCCTCCATGGGACCAGATGGCATTCCAGACTGTGTTCTTAATGTTCTAAAACAAGAGCTAGCTACTCCATTAGGCAGTTTATTCAACCACAGCCTGTGTACTGGCTTTATCCCCATTGGATGGAAAATGGTGACTGTTCTCCCCATCCCCAAGCGTGGCTTGGCAATAGACACTGGAAACTATAGACCCATAGGTTTAACCAGCCTCATCTGTATGGCAATGGAATGAATCATCATGGATCTCATAAATAAGGATATAGGTGACCTCCAAACCCTGGATCTGTCCCAGTCTGGTTTTGTCAAGGGCAGGTTATGCCTGCTAAACCTGGTGGACTTCTTTGAGAACATGACCAGAGCCATAGATGAAAGCAAAGCTGTGCACACAGCCTATCTTGACTTGGCCAAGGCCTTTGACATTTTCCACATTCAGTTATCATTGATAAACTAACCCAGTTAAATATCAACCCCATGTTGTCAGGTGAGTTGCAAATTGGCTCACAGATCGATCGACAATCCTCAAAGTGGATCCTACCCAATTCAGCTTCCTGAAGGGCAGATCCTGCCTGTTAAATCTGGTGGATTTCTTTGAAAATGTGACTATGGCCATTGACGAGGGCAAATCTGTGCACATAGGCTGGTCAGACTTATGGGTCTATAATTTCTTGGGTCTGTTGTTAGGCAAGGGTCAGTGCTGGGCCCCCTGTTTGGCATATACTTCCCAGAAGTCCAGGCCAAAACAGAGAGGCTGTGGTTATCGAAGTTTGCAGATTACAAATTAGTGCTATCACTGCATCCCCCTAGCAGTGTTAGCATACTTAAAAGGGGGCTTACACAGACCAATGATTGGTACCAAAGCCATGGTCTAAATGCTAAAAATGCATCATTATTCCCTTTGGTGAAATAAATGTCCCTGCTGATTATAAAATAAACAATAATACCCTAAGTACCAATTCAGTAGTGAGAGACCTGGGAACACAAGTTGACTGTGACCTCAACTTTGACCACCATGTGTCTACTGTTGTAAGGAAGGCATTCTACATCACTTACCTGATTAGCAAAGGCATTGCTTCACAAGCAAAGGATATTCTAACTCACCTGTACTCCTCCCTCATCAGATGCCTGCAGCAACTTGAGAGACCTCAGAGATTTCTAACTCAGAAAATTCAGGGTCTCCAGAACATGTCTTATATGGACAGACTGAAGTCACTGCACAACTGTAGTTAGTAGCATAAAGATCTGGTTTACAAGGTTATCTCTGACCTAAATTTAATGGAAATGCTGCATATCCATAAGTCAAATGGGACTAGATTCACCCATTCTAGGGAACTCAATCTAGCCAGCGACGTAAACATGTCCTGCTGGCTAGACAGATACATCTCTCAGAGGTTGCCATTCCTCTGGAATAGGCATTTCAGTCTGTATCAAGCAGAGCACCTCCATGACCCTGTATAAATGTAACCTGGATGACAGGATGTGAAACCATAAATTTCTGCCGGGGATTGTCCCAGCTTCTCTCATGGACTTAGGTAGCCCTTGCTAGAAAAACCTTGGGCATAGATGATATCTCTCATCTAGTATAATATTGGGATTTAATGACTAGGCTTGTAAAGACCCTCAGGTCAATAGCCTAGTAACATCCTATGAATCTGTGAACCTATGCTGTCCTACAGGTGGTGCATTTGCAATGGACAGCTTCATGGCAATGCATCTCCACCTATATTCCAGAATTGTCTTCCTGTCAGTAATGCCAGATGTGAGAAATAGGTGGAACTTCTGCAGCAGAGATCATTGGCTAGACTCATGGACCCTACTCATCAGTTAAGTTTAGGCTGCTGTCAGAATGAGTAATGTGAGTCTTTAACATAAACTGTTATATAATCTCAGATGTTCATGTTTGACTGTTGCAGTCCTGACTAGTGGGATTTTCCACCATGGAAACCCTTGACTGGCCCAAATACTAGAGAACAATCTCCCTCCAACAGCCAGCAACACCCTGACTGATGTCACTACTCTTGGGTATAAGGGGAACCAGCTGACATTGTGATCTCAGTTCTTGCCATTGGAGCCTGAAGCAGAGAATCAGTCAGTGCATCTGTCAGTTTGCACCAGAGAGAAGAATTCTGAAAGCTATATACCCTGTTGGAGAACCGTAGTCCGCATGTTATGATGTCTGCTGGTCGATCTGAAGCCAAATTTTCTAACTGTAAATGGGAGAAAGAAAAATGCCCCAGGCTTAGGACATTGGATGACATCCACTTGCTGTTAGCCAGTCCTCCCAGGCTTATTATCGCTGAAGAAGGTGAGATGCTTTTGCAGCCCCTTCCTCAACTGAGGTGGTGGCGCAGGCCTCTGTTGAGACTCATTGGGAGTCTGATATGCCATCTGGTCCCTTGACATCTGTCCAAACCTTTAGAACTCAGTTCATCGGTTTGGTCTGGGACCACCTCGAAGGTCTCTGCTTCCGACGACATCAGTACAGCCAACTATACATGGCACCAGGTCTTGACAATGACCACTCTTCCCAGGGAGATGGATGTCCATGCTTCAGACATCACCAGGCCTAAATCAATAGCTATTCCCAAGAAAATGGCTTACTGTCAGCCCCAGCCAAGGCTTACTGGTTCCGACTCACAGGCTTATCAGGAAGACTTTGTTAGATTGGTGGAGGACTGAATTTCTTATTAGAGGTAGGCAACCCCCTTCTGAATCTTCCCCAGGAAAAAGAAAAAGGGGTCCCCACCCAGAATTCCCTTCTGACTCCTTTGCATCAAATGAGGATTCTGACCAAGGAGGATTCTGTTTTTAAAGAGGGCCCTTCCATGGCATCCTTTGAAGACTTGAATTCTGAGGAGAATCTGGCGTCTGCTTCTCCTCCTGTGGATCTATTTTTTGGGGAAACACTGCACACTTTGAGGGAAAATTTCCTGTGGGAAGCAGAGGATTAACCCCAGTCCAAAGATAAGGTCATTTTTCAATTTCCCAAAACATGAACCCCTTACCATCCCACCTGTTTTGGAGGTTGTAGATGATGTCTTTCAGAACTCTTCTTTGAAGCTAGACCCCTTCCCTCCTGCCCCTAGAAAACCTGACAGGTTTTATATGGTTTTGGATTGTCATAAGCATCTCTTCAAGAATCCTACAGCTGATGCAGAGGTTGTGACCCCTGTCCCCAAAGGAGCTAGAGCAAGCTCCTCTAGATATTTTTTGCCCGCATATAAAGAAAGCAGGGCCCTGGATAGATAAGGTGGCAGATGTATTAACTTTTTCACCAACTCTATATATGAGGGCATTAAACTACCAGTTCCACATGATAAAACACCAGTAGACTTTACTGGATCAAATGATACAGAAGCTTGTGACTTTAGAGAACAGGAGGCTCTCTAAGGAGTTACTGGACCTTGCAGTTACAGCTCCCAGGTTACAAAACATTCTCTCCACTGTGGGTATGGTGCTATGGAAGCCACCAGCAGAGCTGCAGCTACAGGCTGTGTCACTGGAAGATATGCATGGCTGAGGGATCAGTCCTTCCCAGAGCATGTGAGATCTAGCCATTTGGATGCCCTCTTGGACAAGGAATTCCTCTTTGGCCCCAAAGCAGAGGCTATGCCCCCCCCCAAAAAAAATGGAAGACAAGACCAAGTCTATGCAAACTTTTAAAGACTATCTGCAGGTACAACCCCCATGTTTCAGTAAGAATACCTTTCTAAGCATTGGTCGTTTCCCTCCCAGGCAAAGAAAGACGTGTAGGGAAAAGAGCCGGAGGCAGCACCAACAACTTGGGTAATAGCATTTAGAAATTTCTAGATCAGGGAGTTCTAGAGCACAGGTCCCTGGCAGGGAACAATCATGGCTCATCCATGCTTCCCCCTCCCTTCCCACTCCCAGACTTGGAAGAAGGCTAGCATTATTCCAAGGGAATTGGTCCCTCATTACTTCAGACCAGTGGATAATAAACATTATATCAAGGAGCTGAAAACTCAAATTCAAGCAGCCTTTGAAGCCATCATGCTGGCCGGACATTCCCCCAAACCAAAGGTCAGAGGTTGTTTCCGAAATAGAGATGCTATGTGGCCAGGGCTCAGTGGAAACAGCCCTAGAACACCAAAAAGGAAGGGGTTTCTACTCCAGACTTGTCCTAATTCCCAGGAAGAAAGGAACATGGCAGCCTATACCAAACCTGTCTGTGCTCAACCTATTCCTACAGGTTCCAAAATTCAAGATTTTGACCCTTCAGAAACATTTGCAAGTGATTTCTGCAAAGGCCTTCATGGTTAACTTAGATCTAAAGAATGTATAACTACATATTTCCATACAAGAACAGAACAAAGTTTTTTTGCAATTCATAGCAGGTACCAGGCACTATCTGCCCTTTGTTTTGTCTGCTGTTCCCAGGGTCTTCACAAAGTGTTTAGCCCATCTGATTGCCTTCTGGAAAACAAAGACGGTGCAAATTTACCCAATCTGAATGATTGCATTATCCAGGCTACAAGCTTGAGAAAGCTAAGCTCAGACTTAATGTTCACATAGAACATCTTAATTTCCCTGGGATTCACCATAAATCATCAAAAATCCCAAATGGACCCCTGAACCAGAATTGTGTTCTTTGGGGTCCTACTGGATTCTGCACTCCAAAGGCTTTCTTGCCTCTAGATAAGGTCTTCTTCCTCACTATGTACTTTCAAAAAAATCATAGTCAGGGATTAGCAGAGAGTGCCTCATGTCCTTGGGTGACATGGCTTCTTGTATCCTCATGATCCTTACTTCTGGCAGAGTTACACATGAAGAAACTCCACTGGCACCTCATAAATGTGTGGTGCCAGGAGTCACAACCACTCTCGGCCAAGATCAAACTGATTCCTTGCCTCAAGGAGGAATTTGCATGGTAGGCCACAGCTTGCTCCCTCAACCTGGGTTTTCCCTTCAGATTCACTCCCAGGAGCAAACACTGACCACAGATGCCTCAGAGGTAGCCTGAGGAGCACACTTCAACCACTCCCAGACCCAACAGAAGTGGGACCACAAGCTCAGAGACAAACACAAGTGTAAAGGAACTTATAGTAATCCAAAACGGTCTACTAGCCTTCAGAAATGAATGGAAACCATGGGTACTAATAGGGAGGATGGACAGTACCACAGTCCTGTGGTACATAGCAGGGGGAACTCACTCCTACCCCCTGCTGCTGCTGCTTTGCAGAGGATGTTTGGGAAACAGCACACTCCATGGAGTTGCACCTTTTGGCACAATACCTGCTACATGTAGACAGCCAACTAGCTGATCATCTCATTGGGAAACCTTTCTCAGCATAGCCAGAAAATGGAGAGATCCTCAGATAGACCTTTTCGCCACCTGGGGAAATACTCCATTGAAAACGTTTTGCTCTGAGGAAAAAATAAAATCAGCCTGAAGACAGATGCTTTCTCTTTCCTATGGACAGCCATCTTTAACTATGCATTCCCTCCAATATCTCTGCTCCCCAGGTGGTCTTAAAGATGAGGGAAGAGGGTCCAAGCGTGACACTTGTAGCCCCAGACTGGCCCAGATAGCATTGGTACTCTCTGCTACTCAGCTTAACCAACATAAAACCATGATAGCTGCCACAGAGATTAGACCTTCTGATACAGGATAAGAGAAACATCGTGCACCCCAACCTGTGGACCCTCAAATTATCAGCTTTGAGGATACCTTAACATCTTGGAGGGATCCTATCCTGGACAATCAGGTTCAGGACATCCTAAGGCCAGAAGGCCTAGCAAAAAGACTAGGAAATCCTCCTCAGCTAGATGGAAGAGATTCTCCATTTGGTGTGGGCAACATGCTCAGAATACCCATCTAGCCAAGATACCAGTCCTCCTGTCCTATCTGGCAAGTCGCCTTGACAAAGGCTTGGCTTACTCCTCCTTAAACATTCATGCCTCTGTTATCTCAGCTCACAACTCTGCCCAACCTCCTATCCTTTCTCACCCTCTTATGAAATAGTTTCTTAGAGGGTCATCCACATCAGGCCACCCAGAAGGCCTACAGCCTCACCCTGGGACCTTAATTTTGCTCTGGAACAACTTACTTTTCCAACATTTGAACAAGCTGCCTCCACTGACTTTAAATTCTTGACATGGAAGACTGCCTTCTTGTTAGCCATCAATTCTGCTAGAAGGGTTTCTGAACAGCAGGCACTCATGTCAGTGGAACCTTTCCTCATCTTCTACCTGGACAGTCTCTCTCAGGACTAACTCCTCCTTTATGCCCAAGGTGGTGGCAATTGCCTCATTAAATCAAGCTGTACATTTGCCTACCTTCTTCCACAATGGAGAAAGAATTCTTCATTCCTTCAATTTGCATAGGCAGCTATGTTACTACCTTGACAGAACAAAGACTTTTGAGAAAATCAGACCAGCTGTTTGTGGCCTTTACCACCAGTTCTAAAGGGAAAACAGTTTACAAGCAGGCCATTTCTAAATGTATCTCACTTTATCTCCTTTTGTTACAGCCATCATAGTAAGACACCACCTGATACTGTCAGGACTCTCTCCAGTAGGTCAACTGCTGCCTGTACTTCCTTCCTTAAAGGGGTCCCTACCAAAGACATCCTGGAAGCTGCTACCTGATCTTCGGTGCATACCTTTACCAAAATTTACCATCTATCAGCCTTCTCCAAGTCGAGCATCTTGCAGTGCATCCTCACCTGTCCTTAATCTACCATCCTGTTTTATTCTCAGCTTTGAGAATCATCCCACAAGTCAGGACTGCAGCAGTGAAACATGAAGAACATGGCACACTTGCATATACTTACCATAAATGTAGATGCTTGAGTGTATTCACTGTTGCAATATTTTTTCCCTCCCTTCTTCCCCCAGGCTACAGGGTAAGCTTGAACAAGATTCTTCTGTAGTCAGGGGGTTCCTCCTCTTGCCATCTAGGGGGCAAAAAAATACTGAGATCATGATATCGGCTGACTTCCCTTATACCCACGTCTACTGATGTAGGTCAGGGCATCCTCCAGCTGTTGGAGGAGGGAGATTTTTCTCTGGTATTCAGGCCAGCCAAGGGCTTCAACAGTGGGAAATCTCACAAGTCAGGACTGCAACAGTGAATATATTCGAACACCTACATTTATGGTAAGTGTACACAACTGTACTTTCCTGCTCCTGGCAGTAGGAGGACTCCTTTCTGTTCACTACCTTGAGACACTGAACTATACACTGTTTGGTCCTCATTTTGTCAGAAGACACAAAATCAGAAAGAAATTAGAAAGCTGCTAAGCATACAGTAAATAAAAATTCAAGTTTTTTTGTCCACATTTCTGACAATTGCTTGGGTAGGGCAGGTTCATATGAACAATTCCTTAGAGACAAAGCAGATGTGAAATTAACTGTGATGATGAATTTTCAGGAAGTCTATGAAAAAGTTTAATTGCTGTAGAAAGTTAGGATCTTGTTTTATATCAGTTCTGATGGAATATGTTTAGTTCAGTGGTAATTAAACCAGAGAATATATTTAGCTAATTTATTTTTCCTTATGGTGTTTCATCAATGTGTGTGACACCACTGATATTCATATATGGGTTGCTCAGCCCAAGATGAACCCCCTTTGTTCATTTTTCAGATAGTTTCTTGAAAATTTCAGTAAATTAAAATAGGTTCATAGGTTCAAACTATGCTAAAGGCCATCAGGGTGTTTACAAGCCTAGCTGTGAAACCCGACCCATTTTTCTCCAGAGTCCTTTGGCCACCTATATAGTGGGTTGTTAGTAAGGAGGTAGTGAAGGTGTGTGTGTGCATGCGTGTGTGCCTGCATGTGTGTGTGTATGTGTGTGTGTGTGTGTGTCAGCTGGGGATTAATTTACTTACTGTTGACCTCTGTCCATCAGAAACATGAGGGCCAGACCAGTGGTGGATTTCTGAATTCTCATCCAATGATCAAGGTTTTCTTTGAACAGAGTCAGGCATTAACTCTGCTTCACATACAGTAGATGGGGAGCTTATTCCATGGTATAGGGATACTTTGAGACATGCCAGTCTCTCCAGCAGATTCTGTTTATGTTGCAGACAAAGTTTTTAGGTCCTTGGATCTAGTGTTTTTCGTTTTTGTCTTGTGGATGTGCAAGAGATCTGTCAGAGCTGGATCTGAGGACACCATATATGCTAGGCATAAATCACTTCTTAGTAACCTGTAGGAGACTGAGTACAGAAATATGACCTTAAGGTGATCAGTGTAGGACAGGATATTCATACCCTGGATTCTTCAGTTGAGGAGCCCTTGTGTATTCCAGCTGTTGCAAGTGCCTGGCTAGGTACATGCCAAAGGACATTGTACTCAGTGATGGGTCTGATAAGGGCTGAGTAGAGTGGTACTATTACTTCTTTGGACCTGGATGCCATACTCTTGTGTATGAGATGGATGAGACAGAATGATTTTCTTACAATCATGGCTATGCCTTGGTCAAATCCCAGATTACTGCCTACCTATGTTTCTAGATCTCTAACTATCGGGTCAACTCTTAGGGGTGTTTTATTGATGAAGTAGTTAGCTTGGGTGGATGCTTTCCCAAAGGACACTATAATGCATTTCTTTGCATTTAGTTTTAATCCATGTTTTTTGCACTATTCATTTATTTGTGCTAATGCATCTTGTAAATGTTGATGTCATGGGAGGGAACTCTATTCACAGTCATCTGCAAACCTGGTGAGCCAGAGGCCTTTGATATTACCCTTGACTTTCAAGAAGTAGATGTCAAACAGAAACGGGCCAAACATAGAGACCGAAAGTACTCCACAGGTGACTGGTCACTTGGTGGAGGTGGTCTTCACTGATCCTGACTTCTTGGGTCCTATCTGTGGCAATCTGGCAATCCAGCAAATTATGTAGGGATTTATGCCTAGTTCTGAGAGTTTGTGAATAATATCTGAGTGGGAGTATTGTATCAAATGCCTTGGCCAGGTCAAAGTAGGTGGTGTGCACCAGTTTCCCCTTATACATAAACATGGTGACCCTCTCAAAGTCTACCAGGTTAAGTATGCAAGACATTCCTTTAACAAGGCCAAACTGGAATGGGTCCAGTGTCTATAGATTGCCTGTGGACTATGAACAAGGATGATTGTTGTAGCTCGCCATTCATCTGGTATATAACCAGTTTTGAGGTTGTAGTTGAAGAGTGACTCAAGTGGTCCTCCTAGGTCATATTTTATGATATTTAGGAAGCAACCGGGGATATTGCTGGGGCCCATTGAAGCAGTGATTTTTGGCCTTAGTGAGCACTTTCAGAAGCTGCTCCCTGTTGATAGTTGGGGGACATACTAGAAGGGATTTCACAGTTGGTAGTGGGGGTGGGTTGAAGTTGGAGCTAAATTTATCACCCAGTAGATTTGCTATGTCACTATAGTCAGTGAAAGTTGTGTCATTTACCACTAGTTTTGCACACTATTGAGTATTACCTTTAAAACTCCTGACATAACTGAAGAAGGCTTTGTGATTCTCCTTGGCCTGTGAGGCTACCTTGACCTTTGTAATACCTTGTAATATGCCTTACTGGACTTTATTAGGCTACTTAGTCTCTTATTTAGTTGAATAAGAGAGCTATTGTCTCTATGAGAGTTGCCCTTTCTGATTTTGGTCATGACGTTTTTATTTTGTTATATAGCCTGTTAAGGTAAGATTTATTTTTTGGTGGTAGATCTGGGCTTACTTTTTGGCAGGTGCAGAAGCCTGAATGCAGCCATGTCTGTGTTTGTACAGGGTTTCTGTAAATTAATTCTGCATAGATATCTATGTTCTCTGAGTTTTCAGGAACCATGAATATTGACAAACTGTCTCTTAATAGGATGTATTTGCTTTATTATAATTCCTAACTGTTATGAGCGTGGTTGAGTTTCCTGGGTTGAATTTTATTTTGAAGGAGATAGCAGTGTAGTCTGACTTCACCAATGGGGACGTGACATGGGGTGTGGAGGGGGGGCAATCCACTCCCATGTTGGTAAGTAGTAGGTCCAATATGTTTGATCCTCTGGTTGGAGACTGCACTATTTGGTCCAGTGTGTTTGTATTGATGAAGTCATAGAAACAATGTGCCTGGTTTTAGTTACATATGATATGAAGTATTTGCATTTATGGGATGGTGAGTGCCTCTTGGATGTCTAGGTAAGAGTTGGTTGGACTTTGGGGTGGAATAATGGGGGCTCTGTGGTGTTAATGTGTGAAAGGGGTCTGTAGTGGAGAAATGTGTCTGTGAGATGGATGTGGAGGAACTGGCATCATCCTGTTAGTATTTGTTACTGTTTGTATAACATACTAATACTTTTTCCACCTTTAGCCCCTTGGCCTGTGCTGTTTGTGCTGTTTGTCTTTTAAATAGTTTTAAACCAACAATTGTGATGCACCACAGTGGGAAAAAATATTTAGTATTTCCAAACCCGATCTCGAGGAGCTGGTGTTTTTAATTTACAGGGGGGGGGTTTGGGGTGGATCCCCCCACATGGGGGTACAGGGGGGTTTGCCCCCCTGCAGAAAGGTAGTGAAAAGTGTGTTTATTACTTTGGTGGTATTTTAGGTGGAGGGATGTTATTTACATGTGATTTGTAGGCTTTGAAGTTGTGATGCAAAGTTTCAATGTTATGAAATTCAAGATTGAGTTTGACATTATGGGTTTTAGATGTTATGGTCTCAGTGTTTCTGTAAATTAATTCTGCATAGATATCTATGTTCTCTGAGTTTTCAGGAACCATGAATTTTGACAAACTGTCTCTTAATAGGATGTATTTGCTTTAGTATAGTTCCTAACTGTTGTGAGCGTGGTTGAGTTTTCTGGGTTGAATTTTATTTTGAAGGAGATAGCAGTATAGTCTGACTTCACCAATGGGGACGTGACATGGGGCGGGGCGGGGGGGGGCAATCCACTCCCATGTTGGTAAGTAGTAGGTCCAATATGTTTGATCCTCTGGTTGGAGACTGCACTATTTGGTCCAGTGTGTTTGTATTGATGAAGTCATAGAAACAATGTGCCTGTGAGTTAGAGGTAGTGTTTCACAGACTATAGAGGGGTAGTTAGTCTGCCATGAATAGGGTATTTGGTTGGATGGTGAGTGCCTCTAATAGGTCTAGGTAAGAGTTGTGAACTTTGTGGGTCATAATGGGTGAAATGTGGCTGGCTAGTGCATGATAGGGAACATTGTCTGTAGAGAATTGTATGTGGATGAACACCAGGGCATCATCCGGTTTAACCAACCTAGAGTTGTATTTGTTACTAACATAGGTTGAGACACCTCCACCTTTAGCCCCTGTCTCTGGTGCTGTTTGTCTAAATGATAGTTTTAAACCAATTCTTGGTAACAGCACAGATGCACTACAGTGGGGAAAAATATTTCCTAACCCCACTGTAGTGCGATCTTGGAGCTGGTGTATTTAATTTACAGGGGGGTGGGGGTGGGGGTGGGGGTGGATCCCCCCACATGGGGGTACAGGGGGGTTTGCCCCCCTGCAGAAACGTAGTGAAAAGTGTGTTTACTACTTTGGTGGTGTTTTAGGTGGTGGGATGTTATTTACATGTGATTTGTAGGCTTTGAAGTTGTGATGCAAAGTTTCAATGTTATGAAATTCGAGATTATGAGTTTGACGTTATGGGTTTTAGATGTTATGGTCTCAGTGTTTTGAGCTTCGATGTTATGAACTTTAGGTGTTTTGAAGGGGATCCATAGCTATATATATATATATATATATATATATATATATATATATATATATACATACAATACAGGCACACACAACATGCAACCTTTATTAAATTTTGCTCATGCACCATATAACCTCCATTAAGTCTTGCTTATTAATGCATACAATTGCTCAGTTAACTTTTAGTACTGAGGTTCATGTTGAGCACAAGAAGATGTACTTAGGATGTAATGTGTAGCGTAGTTAGTTCTTTATTGATTGCTTCGCTACCTACATAATGCAGTGCAGGACATTTGTGTTTTATGTCTCTTTATGCATAGTCTAGCTTTTTCATTTCTGCATCAAAAGCTTGTGATAGTCTTATAAATAAATAAAGCTATTGCTCTGACTGTTTCCATGCTTTTACTGTGCAGCAGGTTATCAAAGAACTATTTTTTTTCTTTTGGCTTACAGGAAATTATACGTTCTCCTTTCCGTTATTGCCTGCATATTGATATCTGTTCTTGTGGCGTTCTTCTCGTTCCCACGAGCGGTGCTAATAGAGGGCAATGGTTTTCAGAGTGCACAAGTCAGGTTAGACAAGAACAGCTCACAAGTTTTCATCACCCTGATGGTAAGGAAAATAAACTATGAATTTCTGAGTCCCTCTGCTGTATTTCCTTATCTCCTTTAAGTGAATACCTAATGTTGTGGCAGTTGTATGATTGTTTGCTCCTTATTTTCTGACTAGGTTTAGCTGTGATAAGCCTGCTGTTTAATAAACCTGCAAGGCATGTTTCCCTTTTCTGTCTGAGAAACAGGGCTACCAGGCATGCAGACAGTACAACTGTTTTGGTGTAAAACTAGTTTTGTTGTGAAGTGATGTTTTTCACTGATAACAAAGTTATAACCATGGTGATATTTTGAAGAACAATATTATCCTTCTTTTGGTCTGTTTTTGGATACTTGGTGTACCTTCTCGCTACCGCTTCCAGCCTTTATTAAAAGTGTCCATGACCGGAAGATAAATTTCTTTATTCGGTCTCAGCTTTGGGTGCCTCTTTACTTAGCATACTCCTGCCTCACTCTTTCTGCATCAAGACATGTGCCTTACATTTCCTACTTTGCCATGTTACACCTACTATATTATTTTGTTTTAGCAAGCTGAAAGTTTTGAAGTTTTTCATTGTGTTGTATTAAATTTGGTCTTTTCTGGCCAACAGTGTGCATTTATGTCACGCTGTACTTAAAATATTACTAGTTGTCTGTTAGTAATTATGAAAGCAAACAATATTTCAATATGCACTTAATACTTCAAAAAACATGTGACTTAGAAACTATTTCATGACATCAGGTGAAACCTTAAATGATGTTGATATTTGCAGTGTAATCTGTGCATCTTGAAAGATATTCAGTGTTGTATTGCTAATTATGCAATTAAGGATGTTTTCATATTTCTGTCTTCTTCTTCTTTTTTCGGCTTTTCCCAGTTAGGGGTCGCCACAGCAGATCACCTGTCCGCTCATGATTGGCAGTGGAGTTTTACAGTGTCAAGTTGCCAGCCCGGCGCCCAACCTTCCACAGAAGGCACACACGCACTCGCACCTAGGGCCAATTTAGAGTGTCCAATCCACCTACTGCATGTCTTTGGGATGTGGGAGGAAACCGGAGCACCCGGAGGAAACCCACGCGACCACAGGGAGGACATGCAGACTCCGCACAGAAGGCACCCCACCCGAGGATCAAACCGGAGAACACTTGCACTAGGAATTTCTTGCTGTCACATTAAAGCTTATGTTTGGCTATCAAAAAAGTTCTAACAAAATAGGACTAGATTGTATATTTTTCATTATACAGTGACTGGCCATTAGCATTCAAAAAGTAGCACATTGATTGGTCAGCCCAACCAGCATGGCAGTTGTAAAATCTGAGCATATACCAGTTAAAAAAGGTCCTGTCACCTTGACATTCTTCCATTAAAATATGCAATAAAAAATTACTTTTCTTTCATTTTTTTTTTTTTTTAAATAAACTCACAAAACTGGAGACTCGAATGAGAGAGATGGTACAGAGAAAAATAAAAGGATAATCGGGTACTGTATGCAAAATTCTCTGCCCAGTCTCTCTTGTACGTTGAAAGCCTCCAGGTTTCTTTTTTTTTTAACTTAAAAAAAAAAACAAAAACAAATGGAGATCTTCTGTTCTACGTTGGCACTGGTGTACTATGTAAGCATGGGAACGCAAGTCCCATACGCTTGCGCAGTACATCAGCAGTGCACCAAGCTACCAAGGAAGAAGCAGAAGAGCACTGTGGTGCAGTTATACAAAGTTATTTAAGAAAAGGAAGTCATTTTTTTCTTAAATAAGGTCATTGTATAAATAGTAATAACTGACTCTGTGGTGTGGTATATTCAAGATTTACCCATGATTGGCTTTGTTTAATCACTTTGGCTTCACCGTGGGTAAATCTTCAATATACCACACCCACGTCATTGGTTATTGCTATATGATATGACAATTTGTTTGTGAAATTTAAAAAAACTATAATTCTTGGCTTATGTTCATTCTAATATATTACAATATTTATGTAAAGACTGTGAATGCACTGTAAATAATACTTCTTACTGTTACCATTGCTATTTGCACAATTTTAATAGTTTCTATTGTTCAGAAAATATTTACATTTGTTTATCTCATGCTTTTTATGTTCATTTTACTGCAAATACTCTAGAATGCAAGGATGGATGTAGGCTGCTAGGGGTATGATTCCACACTATGTAGGTGTTAATAGTTAATTTTTTGGAATAATATAACTTCTACTAGATATTGATTCACTAGCATCTCCTGTACTAAGCTGTATTCCTTAAACCCTTCCTCTGTTTGTGTTTAATATACTTTTTTTTTACTTTGCTGTTGCTAGCTAAACTCATTGGATAACCAGATACCTTTAACATCATCCTTTTTGTGCTTCTGACCATAAAGCTGATCAGTCCACCACTATCCTGTCTTCTGTTAACCTGATTATTTAATTCATGTGTTAGTCTGCATCCATTATGATGTCCTTCCATATCACTGTTGCAACATTCTTTACAAAAATGATATCCTGCCAAGGATAGGTGAACACCTGGCCAGCATACCAAAACCTTAACTCTCTCCAGACACCATACATCAGATGCATGTTCCCCATCTAGGTCATGGGATAGATAAGTGACATACAAGTGCCTAATCTTTAGAACTTTACCACCAGTCTGAGCACTAATTTTTGAATTAATTGTGCATATCATTTTTCTTTTTACTACAGCTTCCAAGCCTTCAAAAGATAAGTGCCCAATTAGGGTCTCTTCCTCCCTTTTTCCCCTTTATAGGCACACAGGCTCATAGGAGGTTACTAGGCTAATGGCCTTAGGGCCCTTACAAGCCTAGCCAAGAGTTTATCCCCAAAAAGGAACCTCAGTCAGCACCTGTCACCCCTGTCAGTGAGGGACACAGGTGGAACCCCTGGGATAAATTTGTGGTTTCCCATCCATTCAAGGTTGTGCTTGAAGAGAGTAAGTGAGATGCTCTGTTTAACGTGTATGGGAAGTCTATTCCCGAGATGGGGCAGCCTCTCTGAGACAAACCTGTCTCTCCATCAGGTTTTGTTAATGATTATTTTATTTTACACTTATTGACTGGATAGTCCGACTGGATCGATATCTATTTTCAGCGGTGGCCCGGGGAGATAAGCTCAAAGGAATAAAATTACATTAAATGACTGATGAGACATAATTACATATATGGTAGTTCTAACAAATACAAAGGTAAACATGAAAATACAGGATTACAGGATAAAAGTTACCCCTGATTGTAGACAGGAGAAATTTAACAGTAGCTAGTTAAATGGATACATCATCATATATTTGCATTTAGCCAGGCTTGTTGTAGTGGCATAGCCAGTTTAATGCCAGATGTTGTTTGATTTTCACTTTAAATTGGCCTAGGGAGGAGAGCAAAGTAATATCGGCTGGAAATATGTTCCAGGCTCTACCTGCTATGTTTGGAAGGAGGGCATTCCCAGCTGCATTGTAAATTTTAACTGTCTGAATTTGTAGTTTATTCGAGGATTTGGAGTAGTCTTGGATTGTTATGGGGGAGGATAATATGTTTGAGGGCTGGTGTATTGTCTGGGTTATAGAGGATTTTGTTAGCCATTTGTTAGCCATGATCAGCAGATTATATTGGATTAGATTGGGAAGTTCCAGCCACCCAAGCTGTTGGAGGTTGATGCAGTGGTGGGTTCTAAATGGCAGGCCTGTGGCGAACCTGGCAATGTGATTATGACAGGTTGAGAGTCTATTAAGTTCAGATTTGTTTAGATTGTAGAGAAGGGGGGAGGCATATAAAAGTGTTAAAAGAAGGTGGGAGCGAGCAATGGCCATCTTAGCTGATGGGGTAAGGAATGCCTTAAGTCTATAGAGTGACCAAAGTTTTTTTTATTGATTATCTTGATTGTATGACTCGCATGTAGGTCAAATTTAAACTTATTGTCAATAATAATGTCCAATAATTTTGTATGGGGGTCGGGGGAGATAACTGTTCCATCTTTTGCATTTATGGTAAAGGAGAAAGGAGCAGACTTTTGGGTTGGTGAGAATAAGAGCATTTTGTTTTTTTATGGGATTAAGTGGTAGCTGGCACTTGGAGAGCCAGTTTTCTATGGTATAGAAGGTAGACTGGGTAGCAGCCCTCAAGTCTGTGGAAGACGTAGCTGAGCAGATCAGTGTGGAGTCGTCAGCATATTGGATACAGCTGATGGTGGTAAGATGGTCGGCAGGTCATTAGAAAACAGTAGGGGTCCTAATATGGAACCTTGAGGTACTCCAAGGGTGTTTGGTAGCAGTTTAGAGAGCTTGTTCTGCCAGAGGACAGCCTGTTGTCTCCCATTAAGGTAGGATGTGAAGCAACAAAGGGCTTTAGAATCTAGCCAGAAAGTTTGCAGGGTACGAATCAGAAGTTGGTGATCGACCATATCAAACGCCTTAGAAAGGTCCAAGAAGAGGGCAGAGGATGTCAGATTTTTGTTACGGTTATTGTTTATTGTATTGGTAAAAGTCATTAGGGCTGAGGTTGTGATGTGGTGTGGACGAAAACCATGCTGGGTATCAGCTAAGAGGTGATTTTGGATTAGGTGGTTCATGAATTGTTTGTGTATACATTTTTCCATGATTTTTGCTAGAGGAGAGAGTATAGCTATGGGTCTGTAATTGGAATATTCAGTTGAGGAACCTCCTTTATGTAGTGGGATTACGTAGGATGTTTTCCATATAGTGGGAATGTTAGTTTCTGATATGGTGCAGTTGATTAGAATCAAAATTGGATAGGCAATGGCATCTGCTGCTATTTGCAGGTACTCAGCGGGGAGATGGTCAGCAGAGAATTTGGTGGGTTTTAATTTTTTGATCAATTTATGGAAAAGTGATGTGGACACTGGTTTGAAGCTAAATGTGAGATGATTTTTAATGGTGGTAATGTCAGGGTCAGGGGAGCTGGGAGGTAACTGGGTGGCTAGGGCTTGAATAGTTTTGGTAAAGAAAAACTATCTGCAACCTCATCTGGGGGTTTATCAGTGGTGGCAGCGGGGGTAGGTATAGATTTTTTCCAAGATGAAGTAGATTGTTCAGCCCAGCCCAGAACTTCTAAGGATTGTTCTGGTTAGCTGTCTGTAATTTACAGTAGTATTATTTTTTGTCCTGTAAGATTAGTCTTTTAGATTCATTCCTAACATGCCAGTATTTAACATGATCATGAGAGTCTTTAGTGGTGTGCCATGTAGTCCAGAGTTTATTTCTGCTGGTAATTTTTAGTTTAGACTCTTTGGAGAACCATGGTGTGGTTTTTCCTTTTGTTCACTTTAAGCGGGCAGGTGCATGTAGATCCAGAATTTTGAGAAATTTATTGTTAAAATAGGTAACTGCCTCCTCTAAGGGGAGGTGCATGAGTACAGACCAGTTAGAAGAGCTAAGTTCCAATTGGAACTTGGCAGGGTCAAGGTCTTTTTTTGCTTCTGAGTTTTCTGAGTTAGGGTTGTGGTGGACTAATGACTTTATGCTTAACTATGTAAGTGAGGAGGTGGTCACTTTGGGGGTTACTATTAATGAATATCCAGTCGAGTATACTTTCTTTTTGGTTGGGTTTACCTAGTTGGGTAGGGGTGTTTATGGTTTGAGTAAATGCATGCAGGTTGATGTGGGTAGATGGGGATTCTGTAGAAGAAGAAGCCCAGTCAATATTAAAGTCTCCTAGAATTAGGGTTAATTAACTGATAGCCAGTGAAGAGTGTCTTCAAGTGTGGTTACATTATTGCCTGGGGGAATATACATACAGATGATGTTGATGCTTTTATTTTTGTTGAGTTGCAATTTGGCGGCTAATATTTCAGAGTTATTAATGTCACATATTAGGTTCAGGCCTTTTGAGTGGGTTGTGAGTGAAGAGTTAGACTTGCCGATATGAAGCATCTCTAATAGGGCAGGGTCCGAGATTGCCTTATAGGCAAGACACAGATCACCCCTGTGCAATCTGTATGATGCCGAGTAGAGTGATAGTGATTTGAGCCTGTCTGCACAGGACAGGAGTTGGAGGCCATGGATTCTCTTTGTGAAGTATTTCAGTGTCCTTTCCAGTTGGTGCAAATGTTTAGAGAGGTACATCCCAAATTGGGCGTTATACACAATTATTGGTTTAATGAGGGAGTATAGAGATTTAATAACCTCTGTTTTTCTGGATGCAATCCCTTTACTTATGAGATGAACAAAGTAAAAGGCTTTTCTGACCACTGCCGCTACATGATGGTCGAATGTGAGGTTATCAACCTGAGTGACCAGGTCTCTCACCACAGGCTATGTTCTTAGGGGGTTGATTTTGATATGGTAATCAGTAGGGGTCATGTTTTTGCCAAATGGTATGATGACACATTTTTTTGCATTTAGCTTGAAGTCATGACTGTGGCACCAGTCATTAGTTGCTGTGAGACCCACTTGCAGTATGTCACCATCGTTTGGGGAGTCAGTGACAGCACCCAACCTACAGTCGTCATTAAACTTGGTCAGCCACAGGCCTTTTGTCTTTGCCTGTACCTCCAAGACATAGATGCCAAACAGTAGGGTCCCAGGACAGATCCCTGGGGAACTCCACTAGTGACAGGTCTGCTATCAGAGGTGGAGGTGTCTATTTTGACTTTGAGGGTCCTGTCGGTGAGCCTGTTGGCCACCCACCTGATGAGGTAGAGATTTACACCAAGTCTTGTTAGCTTTTCGATGATGTTCGAGTGGGCAATTGTGTCAAAGGCCTTGACCAAGTCAAGGTAAGCTGTATGTACTGACTTTCCCTCATCCAGGGCCTTGGTGACAGTCTCAAAGAAGTCAACCAGATTCAACAGGCAAGATCTGCCCTTGATGAATCTGAACTGAGTGGAGTCAAGTGCTTGGAGATTGCCTATGTCCTTGTTTATGAGATCCATAGTGTGCTCCATGGCTTTACAGAGCAGACTTGTCAAGCTAATGGGGAAATAGTTTCCAGGGTGAGTAGTGGCACCACCTTAATGCAAGGGGATGACAATGGCGGTTCTCCACTCTGCTGGAATTAAGCCAGTACTTAGGCTGTAGTTGAATAGGGTGCTCAATGATTAAGCCAGTTCTTTCTGGAGATGATGCAGAATACATCCTGGGATACTATCCAGTTCCGTGGAAGGTGTGTTTTTTGCCTTGGATAGGGCCTGTAACACCTGATCTATGGAAATGTGAGGTGTGGGACGAGTATCAGGGATGTTGAAAGGGCCTTTGGGGGAGGACAGGGGGGTGAAGTTTGTGCTGAACCTATCGGCTTGCAGATTGGCTAAGTCAACAGGATCAGTGTGAGTGATACTGTTAAGTACTAATTCGGAACAAGCCTGGGCCTTGCCACAGAGATTCCTGACATAATCGAAGAAGACGTTATGGCTTCCCTTTGTTATGGAGGCTAGTTTCAATTCATAATTGGCCTTGGAGGTTTTCACTAGTGATCTTTGCTTGCTGAGGCAAAGGAGGGAGTTTTTCCAATTTGGAATTTGCTCCCTTTTACCTTTGGACAACAGTTTCTTCCTTTTGTTGTAAAGCCTATTGATAGAGGATGTCCACAAACATGTTTCCTTTTCCCCCTTTAGTTATATTACCTTTTACATGTCATCCAGGAAAGGAAAGTGTGAGCGTGAGTGTGAGCGTGAGCGTGAGCGTGAGTGTGAGCGTGAGCGATCCAGTCTTGGATGGTCTGTTAGACATTTTCTTCAGCTTCCCAGATTTCTGACTCCCAGCTCACATGACAAGTTCAGTTCTTGAAGCTCAGATGTTTTTATATAAAAGCCCATCTTCTTATCCTGTTGTGAATTCCTGGGCTACTGTGAAGCCTTCTAAATTGCTGTCCTCATCCAAACTTTTACATTTGACAAGGACAGTTGAGCTATAGAAAGGTGTGGGGAAAAAAGTGCGCCACCTTAGCTTTCAGAGAACTAAACTACCAGACCCATGTGACTAGATATGTGCTACATCTTCTATACTTAGGGATGTTCTGTTTGATATGCGTCATTCAGAAGTCCTCTGCCATTTCACCTTTGAGCACCGTTTCCTAAGTAGGTCATCTCTATCTGCAAAATGTAGTTATGATGCTGCTGATGCTTCCTGTAGGAAGGTTTCATCAGGGTTGGTTATGAGGAGGTATTCCTGGTTGTGGCTACAATCCCTTCCTGAAGATGGTAAAGCTAAGTTGCTGGACTCCTTTAGACAACCAGAATCTTTTTGGCTCTGCTGCAGCTGAGCTTTTCAAGACCTTGCAGGATAAGGAGACTGTCATGCAAGATCTTAAGCAGATCATCCTTACTGCCAGTCTCAGGTTTTACAGAAATTACCCCTCTAAATTGTTCCTTTGTCTGGAGGCAGCAGACGCAACTTTCTGGGATGAAGAGGTCATCCAAGAGAGTTTTTCCCTAATAAGTCTTCTAATGGCTCTAAGGGTCAAAAGCCTTATTTTCCCTGTCAACTCTGCCACCATATGACATTCAATTATTTCTGCTCCGCTGCCAGATTCCTCTTGCCCTCAGATAGACTCTGTCCTGTCCAGTCCATCAATGCAAAAAAAAAAACAATTATTGGGTACTTCCCACCATTCAAACTGGCTTTTTCATGATTTTGAAGAACTTTCTCCATTTTCAGGCATTCTCCAACCTCCCCATTACAGTCTTCCTCACTTTTCTTCAATTCTACAAGTCCGTTTTGTTTAGGGAACCATTCAGCCAGTTCTGCTGTCTCAACAGGGCAAATAATTTTATGCCAGGATGTTCCTGGTTCCCAGGAAAGAGGTTCCTGCAGGCAAAATCTGGATCTCTCCTTTCTCAACATATTTCTGAAAGTTCCTTCTTTCAAGATGTTGCCTCTCCAGTCTCTTTTCTCCTTGTTGCTTCCTCAGGCTTTCCTGGTGTCTCTGGATTTGAAGGATGCCTACTTTCATGTTCTTATCTGTTTCCTCTTTTTATAGTATCAGTTTTCTCCTTTAACTGTTAACCTTTTTACAGTTCTGAGAATCTTTGCCAAATGCCTGGCCCTAGTGGTAACCTTCTGTAGACATCTAGGAGGTCAGATTTTTCTTATTTGGATGACCTCCTGATTCATGCCCCCTCTCAGCACCTTCTGCTTCAGAATCTTGAATACACTATGCCTCTTCTCCACGTGTGGGGTTCATTGTAAATCTCAGGGTGTTCTTACTCCTCCTCACAAAAATGTTTTTTTTTTTTTGACTTGCAGGGTTCAGACCTTAACAAAAATGGCTTTGCTTCCTCTTCTCTAGATGCTTTCCTTCACAGTTTATTTTTAGTCTCTTATTCCTCTGTACTGCCCTCAAGAGAATTTCTTCGCATTCTGGTGTTCATGTCATATGTCATTCCTATGATTCCTTTTGCCAGACTTTGCACGAAGTTTCAGTGACATCTCAAAATTGTTTGTCTTCAAAACTGTCATCCTTTGCTTCTTCTCATCTCTCTCTTGCCCATGGTGGAGTCATCATTTTTCTCTGCATCCCAGCCTGTTTTTCTGGGTTCTTGTCCCCACTGAACTTCAGGCACTCTTGGCAGTTCCACCTTTTTTTGGTCTTTCACAGAGTGAGAGAGTTTCTCTTCATAACAATTCTTCTTTTATGCCCACAGTAGTTAATTATCTGACTTTGAATCAAACTTTTCATTTTTCTTCCTTTTTCCCTTCAAATGATAGTGAGAGAGTTCTTCTTAACTTGGATCTACATACACAATTCCTGATATTACATAGATAAGATTAAGGGTATAAGGAAAACTGAGATGCTCTTTATTTCTTTCCATTCTAAAAAACTTAAGTTTGGCTGTTTCTAAACAGATCATCGCCTCCCGGATTTCTAAGACCATCTCCTTTTGCTATTCTTTTCATGGTAAACTGCTTTCTTCTTAGCTCTGTGCTACTTCTGCCAGGGCTGTAGCCTCTTCCCTCTGTTTTTCTGTGTGGCTTTCTCTCTGGCTGAGGACGTCCTTCTTTTTCTTCCCTTTTTTGACGCACAAGTCCTTGCTTCTCCTCTTCGGTCGCTCTGGTTATTCTGGGAAAATTCAGTCCTCAGTTTTGAGGATTAAGTTCTTGTACATCACCTGTGTACTCTGTTTTTGACAAAGGACATACGTCTGATGTACAGCATCTGTAAGGTACTAAGGCTTTGGTATGCTGGCCAGACATTCGGCTATTCCTGATGGGATATCCAATTTGTAAAGAATACTGCAGCAGGAAGAAGGAGGACATGGACTGCTATGGTAAGATCTTACGCAGCTCTACTTTTCCTCGTCTTCATGCTTTCTCACTTTTACTATGCTAGTGCTTTCTTCAACATTTCCATGAAACAGAAATGTTAACATATCCATTCTTTCATCCACAACCCCTTTTTCCCACAAGGGGTCAGGGTGTCACTATAACAGTGACAATCCTCTAGAGCTAAGCTTTACACCATCGCGTGGCTAGTCCTGCCATGGAAATGTTAACATATGTCCTTTACTAACCTTTGTTCCTTGTAAAACATCAAGAATCCTTATATTGCTTAGGTGTGTCATTGAATGTTTCAGCTTAAAAATGAGGTCAATTAAAGGCTATAGCATGACTGTTTTGGCAAATTTTCTGCCCTGAAAGAGCCTTTAGCAAGAATGTCCATACCTGTTTCCTTACTAGTCATATGCTGTTCTTATCATGAAATTCCTACTGTACTAGCCTTATTTAACCATCCCAGCCTCTCTCCCCTCCTTGCTCTACTAAAACTTTGGATAGGAGTATAAGGATATCTCAGCTGTGCCTAGACAGTGTCAAGAATAAGCTGAATTAACTTGAGGTCTGGCTTCACCAACAGAGTCTAAGTGTTGCTGCTTAATCCAAGCCACGGCTCAAGATGGGCACCCTCCTTCCTACTCATTCCCTCCAGTAGAGCTCTTTTGAGTGTGTACCTTTAGCTCCCAGTAGGTGTGGCTTCAGCCTTTATCACCTTACAGTTCTAACAAGTACTAATTGATAGAGGTCATATATCAATAAAATTATATTTGCCATCATGATACTTCAAGATAAAATATTCTGATACCTTGTATGTAGCATGGTTTTGAAATTATTAATGCAACTATCAACAGGCAATATTTGATGCCTAGAGGCGCAGTAGGAGGTAACTGCAGAAACTCCTGGAGACGTCACTAGGCTGTAATGAGTTAAATGAACCCAATGATATGTGCATTTACAGATATAATGGATAAAGTTAGAAATCTGAAGTATTACTATGTTAAATCCACAGTTAATTCAGTGATGTATTCCAGGGAACCTTCTTTCAGCAGTACTGAGTTTAACTGCTTACTTTCCTAGATATTTAATGGAAGGTGTACTGAGCTCTTCATTGCTGAAGCTTTATATCCCATTTCTCATCTTCCATGGCTGTGTTATAAGCATTGCTGAGCAAGCTACAGCTCTGAAACATCATCCATAAGTCCATTTTGGGGTGATTAGAATCTGAAATTTGTCATTTAAGCTAGCTGCACAGCTAATTGTGATACTGATAAGTGTTCCTTACTTCTTACAGCACATCTAACCAGCCCAATCCACAGGTAATCATTCCTTCCAGTATTTTGTTATAACTGATGTAACTACTCTTTGAAAAGAGCTAGTGTAGCTGATCTTTCAGGCAAGTTAGTGATTTGCTGTATAAATGATCCTTGTCTTGTGCTTTTTATGTAATCTTCTAGATGACACAAAACCAGTTATAATAGGTTCATAGGTGTGTAATAGGCTAATGGCCCTAGGGCCTTTACAAGCCTAGCCCATAGAAGTACCCTGGCATTGTGCCACCTGTCGTTAGTTCCCAGTCCCTCTATCAATTAGAGCCACTGGAGTGACCCCCGGGGTGAACTTTCTATTTCACATCCACTCATCAAGAATTCTCTTGAAGAAGGCTAGTGAGGTGCTCTGCTTGACATGTATGGGAAGTCTATTCCAGAGCATGGGCAGTCTCTGGGTTATGAACCTGTCCCCCCAGCACATTCTGTTGATTGTGGTTATGAGGTTGAGGTCTCTGGAGCATGTGATGTGGAGGGATTGGTATTTCTTTAGATGTAGCATTTCTAACAGAGCTGGGTCGGGCATGGCTTTGTAAGTCGAGCAGAGATCACCTTTTAGTAGATGATACGAGACTGAAAATAGCTAGGTTTTTTGAGTCTGTCCATGTAGGACATGTGTTTAAGGCCTAGGATCCACTTTGTGAAGTACTTTTGTGGCCTCTCCAGCTGTTGCATGTGTCTAGTGAGGTACATGCCAAATGGGACATTATACTCTGATTGGTCTAATGAGGAAGTGTAGAGAGAAATGATGACCTCTGTCTTCCTGGATGCAGAACCCTTGGTAATGAGATGTGCCACATACAAGGACTTTCTGGACTGCCACTTTCACAGTGGCAATGTGGTGGTCGAAGGTGAGGTTGCTGTCAACCTGTGTCCCCAGATCTCTTATAACACCTTCAGTGTTCAGTAGGCTCCCATCGATGTGGTAATTAGTGGGAATTGAGTTTTTCTCAAAGGGGATGACGACACATTTTTTGGCATTAAGCTTAAGGTCATGGTTTCGAGACCAGTCATTTGTCTCAATGAGGCCTTTCTGTAGGATGTCTGCATCACTTGGGGAGTTAATAATGGCTCCCAGCTTGCAGCCATCTGTGTATTTTATCAACCAGAGTCCCTCCGTATTGGCCTGGACTTCTGAGAAGTAGATAACAAACAGGAGAGGACCCAGGACAAATCCCCGTGGGACTCCACTCGTGACTGGTTGGCAGTCTGACTTGCAGTCCGCTACTTTCACACTGTGTGTTTGGCAGTCTGACTTGCAGTCTGCTACTTTCACACTGTGTGTTCTATCTGTCAGCCAATTTGCAACCCACCTAACGATATAGGGGTGGATGCCTAGTTTGGTGAGTTTATCAATAATTCCTGAGTGAGGAATGGTATGAAAGGCCGTGGCTAGATCGAGGTAGACTGTATGAACTACCTTACCTTCATTCACCGCTCTGGTGACTGACTCAAAGAAGTCAACCAGGTTGAGCAGGCATGATCTACCTTTCACAAAACCAAATTGCATGGGATCTAGAGTTTCCTATATCGTTGTTAATTAGATCCACGATGATGCACTCCATAGCCTTGCATATCAGACTCATCAGGCTAATGGGGCGATAATTTCCAGGGTCTGTCGTCGCACCTCCTTTATGGAGAGGGTTGACTGTAGCAGTGCGCCATTCGGTCAGGACAAAGCCTGAAATGAGGCTTTGAGTGAACAGAGCACACAGATGTGATGCCAGTTCACTTTGTAATTCATATAAAACAAAGCCAGGGATATTGTTGGGTCCCAATAATCACAGAACTCATTTTCACATTTATAAACATTCTCTTTCTTGAATGGTCTCTTATTTCTGAAACTAAATGGATATCCTTTAAATGGACTGTTAGGAGGCTACAGACCTTTTTTTTATTTCTTGCTGATCTAGTCCACTTGGATTAAAGAGTGGTGCAGTAATCTTATGCTGATGGCTACTTACCTTCTCCCAGTAAAGTACGAAGACTATTTATAAATGAAGTTGAAATCCAGACCCTTTATTGATGATGGTGGATGACTGTTTTTTCTTATAGTAACAATACAGTGAGATGCTGACATATAGATTTAAGATTACTAATGGTGGTGTTTAATACTGGAGGGTGGCTATAATTCTCTGGAGCCTGTCTTGCATTGGATTGGGTGTCCTCCTTTCATCTAATTAGTATGGAAACCATGATTTGCACTTTCAGCCAAGAAAATACAAGCAGGTCTATCCTCAATATGTGTACCCCCAAAATAAGTTATGAAAAGAAAGAAATCCAACAAAATTTTTAGTCCACAACCAAGTGTTACAAAATGTTCACTTGCTATTTGAAATCCCTTTCGGACACCTTTCAAATCAATCATTCTAAGAAAATATTTAAAAATGATTGTATATACAAATCCAAAAAAAACAACAAAAATCAAGTATATTTTTAAGCTCCTGTGTTAGATAAGACACTGTCTTTATGGGGCAAATGACTCTTTCTTTCAATAAAAATTAAAAATAAATTCCAGAAATTCACCTGATCTACAAGTAACATCATAATTGGGAATGTGTCCTGGAACTGTAGTTTAACCATATTGTGGGTGGTCACTGCTGTATCTTAGTTAATCAGTTTGGGTGAGAGTCTTGTTTGCTGGTAAACAGTATTGCTGTGGTGACCTGCATGCACCTTTAACAGGAAATTACTCCAGCCAGTTCCACAGATCATCAGTAGTTATGCTTCATAAGGGTTAAAATACTGTTAATAGTGCAACTGATATTTAGCCCTTGGCCTCTTTAAGCATCAAGTTTAATTTTCGTGATAGTTAATGTGCTTCTAGTAGGGCATTTTTATAACCCCTAAAAGCATGGTAATAACTCTGTCCAAATCTAGAAGTGTAAAGCCACTGTGGTTCAGAAAATCATTAAGGAGTATAGCCAGATAGTTTCTGAGAATTTTTTATTTAATTTCAGACAATTGTTATGCAATGCATTTTTTAAATTTATTAATATTCTTCCCTACATAAAAGTCATTGCAAGACTTGTACTGCATCCAGTAACTTACACTCTCGCAGTTTCCTGGGACTGTATTGCTCGAGAGCTTTCCAGTTCTGGGGCACTGGAAAGGAGTGGAACTACTCATACAGGGGCAGCATCTACGGTCAGGGGGCTGTGTTTATGAGTGACTCTAAATAAATGAGTTGTGTGTTCCCATTTACTTTCAATGAAATCCCAAATACGTTTATCCCTCTTAAAGGTGAAGCTTGGGCCTGCTCAAAGACTCTCCCTAAGCTGCCTACTGTCCTCTATTATGACCCAGTTATTGATGATGGTATCACTGGTATGTTAATAATCTTGGGTGTATGTGAGGGCCATACCTTTTACCTAGCCTCTGTGGTGAGGTCCACAGTGTAGCCCCTAAATCCTCTATCTTGCCTACCCACTGGATCTTATAAAGATGGGTCACTGCTCTGTTTCAAAGGGTGTACAATGCCATTGAGCATCCCCCTTGAGTACCCTCTGTCTAGAAAATCATTGTTCAGGTTAATGAGGTTCTTGGTGAAAGCTTTGAATTCTTTTGAAAGTTTGGCTAATCTCATGCCCTGGAACTTAAATTCATTACATTTGATAATGTGGGGGTGCATGCTGTCAAAGTGTAACAGCGTGTTTATCCTGGTTGGTTTCCTGTAGAGATCAAACTAAACCATGCTACTGTTGATGTATTTTGAGATGATAGCTATCCAAAAAACTAATGGAGGTGGGGTTGTGGTGGGTGGTGAACCCAGGTCAACCTCGTTTGGAGGTGGGGTTGTGGTGGGTGGTGAACCCAGGTCAACCTTGTTTGGAGGTGGGGTTGTGGTGGGTGGTGAACCTGGGTCAACCTCATTTGTGTGATTCATCAGCCACCACAGCCCAACCTCTGTAACTGCACTGTTTCTCTCTCTCTCTCTTTTTAATTAACTCTTGTGCCCAAACTTTAGTTCTTTTTTCTTAACCACTTAGCGTAGTGTTTTATTTAGTGTTGCTGGTATGATATATATTTTACATATTTTACTACTCAATGAATTTTTGCTGTTTATAGGTATAATTATCTCTTGTGTTTACTTGATTTGCTGTGTGTTAAGATGAGATTAAAATGGGTGCTTTGAAAAAATTCATGTACCCAATTATCAAATGAATGAATGAATTGTAAATAAAACTTGTTCTCAAATTCCTTCTTTTTTTTTTTTTCTTTCCTCCTCAGACCACCTTAAATATCAGTAATACAAATTTTTACTCGGTGTTTATACAAAGTGTTTCCTCTGAAGTGTTTTATTTAAATACAGTGATTGGAACACAGAAGATTGAAAATGTATCTGTGATTCAACCCCTGAGTAAGAAGCAGGTAAGTTATTTTTGGACATATGCTATTAAATATACTGTTTCACAGTTTTGTACATCATTCTGTTCACCTAGTCCTTTTAACAGTTTGCTTATGAAATCGCAAAATTATGTACATACAGCATAGTTCAGAGTTTGCCTTCTCAGATTCTTAATATGAATAGCCTACCTCTGCTACTCTTATTTAGCTTATTTGTGGAACAGGTAAGCCCATTGGACATAGCTGTCCATTTTCAAGGCTAACCTGAGAACACTGCCTGGTTAAGTGACTTGCTCAGAATCACACAGTAGGCATGAGGTGGAAGGAATCAAACCTTGTACTCTAGGGACAGAAATCAGTTCAGTGACTGCCAAGCTCTAAAACTAACTGCAGCATCTTCAGAGGAGGGCTGGAGCATTTATCCCACAGCATAGCCTGCTCATGGCCAGTTGCCATCTCTTTTCTGAACTACGAGTCTCCAAGAGCAATTTCTTAATTAAGTCCTTTCATATTGTGTGTGCGTGTGTGTGTGTGTGTGTGTGTGTGTGTGTGTGTGTGTGTGTGTATGTGTGTCTTTTATATATATATATATGGGTCTACTTTCATAGACCGAAGTGCCACTTTACCGACACCCGGAAGACCGAGACGGAACGACCGAACAGGTAGGTTACCGAAAACGCGATATCCCGACGGCTGAGAGACCGACAACGGCAGCGTGTGAGCGCGATACGGTAAGTGTGCGAAAGTGACAGATGTAGTATTGGGGAGCGGACAGGTAAGTGTACGATACTGAGGGATTTTAGGATAGTGTGTGGAAAATGTGAGTGTGCGGTGGTGTCGGACTAAGGGTTCCGTGAGGTAAGTGTGTGGAAGTGACGAGAGCTGTGTAGGGTAGTGTTAAGTGTGTTAGGGTTAGAATGCGGGTGGAGTGAGTGTGCGATAGTGATGGGCTGAATGTTTTAGGGTGTGTTAAGTGAGTTAGGGTTAGGGTGCAGGTAGGGTGAGTGTGCGATAGTGACGGTGTTGGGGTTTAGGGTGTGTTAAGTGAGTTAGGTTAGGTGCAGGTAGGGTGAGTGTGCGATAGTGACGTGTTGAGATTTAGGGTGTGTTAAGTGAGTTAGGGTTAGGTGCGGTTGGGTAAGTGCTGTAGTGTCGGACGTTAGGGTTAGGGTTTAGGTTAAGGTTAGTGGATATGTTGTTGTGTGCAATGTGTATTTGGCGTTTTTTGTGTCGGTGTTTTGGTGTTCGGTATGTTGAGTTGTCGGTGTGGTGTGTTGTCGGTTGTTTGGGGTGGGGAAAATGTGTGTCGGTGATTCGTACGTTCGGTCTATGAAAGTAGACCCATACATATATATATATATATATATATATATATATATATATATATATATATATGTATATATATATATATATATATATATATATGTATATATATATATATATATATATACATATATATACATATATGATCATTGTTGCAGTTGAGTCCATAACTAAATAATGTTTTTCTATGTTCTAGAGGCCTCCATTTATAAAAGGACTTGTAGTGTCAACAGTTCAGCACAAATACATCAGAAACATTGATTTCTAGTGATATGGCTGTCTGTTAAACATCTGACAGTAAAGTCAGCGGCCAGAACTAACCCTTGGAGAACATTGTGAAGCTGTATTCAGCTGCACCTACATAATTAGCGTCATTGTGTTTATGTCTCTGACCATCTTTGTTTGTCTCTGGTATTGCAGCTTGGCTTGCAGCTGAAAACTGTGCTGGTTAATAAGTGTAAAATAAAAGATATAAATCAATAAAAAACGTAAAAGCTAATTATCCAAACCTGCATCCTGTAGATATCCATCAATTCAACCTTAGAGCTCAAGTTGCAATATACCAGTATCACTAGCAGGCTATGTAAAGTAACAGTGTGCGTACCACTAACTGTGGCTACCTAACACAGTATCAGCATAGGGGTCATCTGGTACACAAACAGGAATTTCTCTCATTGCCTTCTCCTTTTCAGATAAGACAAAGTGGTTTCCATTAGGGTGAATAAAGTAGACGGTCCAGATGGGCTGCCTTCCTTGGTCCTCAGAAATCTTGGCATTATGCTGGCACATTTTCCCCAACAGAGGTTTTCAGTAGCTCATTGGCTTCTGCCGAAGTACCTGATGACTGATAGACAACAAGTATGGGATCCTTGTACATTGGATACATGGGAAAAACAATTGAAGAGCTAAATTACAGTTAGCCTAATAGCAATTGCATGTAATGTCAAGGAGGGTATCTTGAGGGAGAATCTACTTGGTTTTCTAGAAAACTGTAATCTTCAGGATGTGACTAATGAGGTCTTATGGCTGAAAGAAGCTGTCAATCATACCTGATGGAGAGTTTCAGTGAGTGTAGTCTACCTGGACAATACCAAAGTCTTTGTACAGTTCTAGACAAGCAACTCCAATGAAAACTGCAAGGGTTGAGACTGGACCAAAACTGAAGAGCTGAAATACATGGTTAAATGGCTGGACAGTGAGGGTTGTGATGAGAGGAACAATGCCATGAATATGGAAAGTGGCTACTGGATTACTGTTGGTGTTTGTCGTGTGTCCAGTACTCTTCAATGTGCTTATCACATTCATATCTGAGGGAAGAGAGGACACAGTCAATCTCTTCACTGATGCTGAGTTAGGTGCCACAGTGACTGACAGGAGAAAGATTCTGAGGAAGGTTTTGAGGCGCCTGACCGAGTAGATAGAAAAGTGGCGGTTTGGGTTCAGTGCAGGCAAATGCATGGTGATGCATCTTGGTCACAACAACCATAGCATGAAGTCCCATTTGGGACAAGTGGAACTGATGGTGCAAGAAAAGGATATGGGGGTACTGACCACATCTGGACATGACCACCTGGAGCAGGATATGGGGGTACTGATCACATCTGGACTTGACCACCTGGAGCAGAGAGAAAGGGTAGTGCCAGCACCCATCAGAATTTTGGGGTGAATCCTGAGACTGATAGACTCCAGAGGCAAAGAAATAATATTTCCATTCTTGTGAGCTCAGTCCAGGCCATAACTTGGACACACTGCATTGTGCATACTTCTGGAAGCTATATAGGCAGAAGAACACCAGGCTGCTGAAGGGAGCTCAAGGGAAAGCCACTAGCTGTGTGATGGAATAACATTTACTTGAACTAGCTGTTTGCCACATTCCAAAAGAGTTTCTCTCAGTGTAAGTGGTTACTTACACTGCAAGCAAGTCTTTGGAATCAGGCCCTGTGTGTTACAGCTTTTGTTCTTCCTTCTGGATAAGCGTTTTAGTAGATCATGCATAATTATTTAGAATGGTAACAGCTGCACTATTATAGTACGAGTGCCCTTTGGTTGTACACATGTGATGGTATACAATTTCATCTGGCGATTGCTTAATTTACTATCTTTTAGTGATTGCCGATGTCCATTAGAGTCTTTGGACTTTTATTTTCAGCTTTTATTCTTGTATATCTTAGTTCATTATTGGATAGTTGTGATGATTTAATTGTGGGATAGAATAACCTTTTAGGTAATACTGTTTGTATTTTAACTGCAAGATTCATTTAGTGTTACATTCTATACTTTTGCAATCTATGCTGTTTAAGTGCAAGTCATTACAGATGGAAGGGATGATGTATACCAGTTCTGTGAAGTTTATCTTTGATTACAAGTATCATAAGTATCACAGGATGGTAGATACAAATGGCTGAAGGCAGTTTATGCCCCTGCAAATACTGTGGAAATCATAGTTGGGATCCCCAACAACACCAATGTTTTATATTAGAGGTGACATGCATGTTAATTTACTTGCTATTTGTTGTGCAGATGTCCCCTTCAACATACTTGAGCACAATATGTAGAGACCACCCATGGCTAGAGATTATACTCCTGATAACCTGGGTCCCCTCTTGTGCCTGCACACGATTGAATGCATGTATGTTTGTCACAGTGATGGCATGTAACGATGTATGTCTGAAACATACTGCAATATTGGTGATAACAGTTTATATGAAAGAAAGAAATGTGGTGACCTAAGACGTTACTGCAATATCTCTGCAAGTAACTTAAGCCCCAAGCAACCTCAACCCCATATCATTTTTAGATGTCACACAAATAAAAAGATCCTGGAATATTTGAATATCTTCTGTCCCCATCTCTAAGTATTTCTAACCTCTTGAGTTGGTATAATTATGTAATGGGTGCAGTGAGACTTGCTTTTTTGCAGAAATCTTTGAGTCAGGCCCATAGCATACAGGGTAAAGCCCTGACTAAAGCCTTAGTGATCAAGTTTGAGTAGTGACTTTGGGGATTGACAGAGCTGAAAGGGTGGCTCTGGCATTTAAAAAGGTAGGAGGGCATCTTTTGGTGATTAAGACATGGGATCTCACCCATTGCAGTTTATGTAAACAAAGTCCTCTTCTTTTCTGCTCTACTCTAGCAGATAATATAATTTTTTAAGAATATACCAATTGTATATAAGCAAGCCCAAGAAGGTTTTGATCCAGTTCTTTAATAGATGTCCCAAGGGATGCTGCAAGGTCAGTGAGCTGAGGTTGTGGGTTGTAGGAGCAAACTTAACAAGAGGATTAATGAAGAACCATCCACATTTGAGGGAAGAATAATAACAACGGTTCTTAAAAGTAAATGGCGGGGGCTTATTGGGAGTGCAGTATGGTTAAAGTATGACGGAGGAGTGTGAAATGGAGGTGAATTATAAAGGCCACCTCCAAAAATTATAAATGAGTTATCCAGTGAAGGAGATGTAGAGATGTGTAAAGGGGACAGTAAAACTGTAGAATAAATAGAGACTGCAGTTCTGGTTACTGTACAAAGTCTCTGCAATACTGTAGTAATATGGCATGAAGAATAGGGTAGATTCATTAGCAGACAGAGATAGAATAGAAACTTTGACACTTAGGCAATCAAAACACTTTTGAAGAGTCAGTTGACAGATCATTGGGATTTTAAAGGTGCTATGTCCAATTACCAAATAGAAAGTTTGCTCTTGAAAATAATGTGGTGGTAATCTTTAAACTGAAGACTGTTAATGGTTAATAGCTGCATGCCAGTTCTGTCAAACATCCTAAGTTATAGTTCCTCAAGTGATCAGGTATTATGGCTTCATTTCTGGAAGATCTCCTAATAGACTATGATAGATCTAGATAGAAGGGAGACGGTACTACACAGCTTCCATTGAATCGTGATGTGGTGGAAGATGTCAGACTGATAGAGCCTGTTAGTGACGTATTGTGGTGTGATCATTATAAAGAAAGGGGAGGGGAATTCAGTACTCATTGTGGTGCATAAGCTAAGAAAGCTAGGTTTTAATAACATAGAGGTATTTTATGTAGCGTATGGATGAGAGAGCGAAAAAAAATTAACATGCACAGTGCATCAGAAATGTTGGCTAGAATTTGCAATGCTAGAATGTGTATATAGAGGAAAAAATACAGCAGGAAGCCCTCTTGGTTTAGTAAAGAAGTATGTGAATATGACATGGTCAGCAGGCTGTTCATATGTTGTTCCAAAACAGAAGTGAAGAAGAGCTGTACGTAAGAAACTTGAAAGTTTTCAGTTTCACATCCCTTTAGCTGTACTTGATTTTAATGAGGAAATGTACGAGTATGCACAAGACCAGAGAAAACGTTAACCGTGTGTTTTGTCTCAAGAAGTACCAGTGAGAATAAGGAAGACTGTTAAAGTGGAAGGCACCCTTCTATTATGAAGAACAACCGTAAATGTTTGGGATATTTCTTCAGAAAACTGTGAATGGCTGGGACTAACAGGCAGTTAAATTATAGGGGGAAGCTGGAATGCTCCACCCATGCGAAAAATATGCTGACAGGGCCAGTAGGAACACTTTTTTTCAGCTATCTCTTAAAGATGTCTTTGGGCACCAAATGATCAGATGACAAATGTGATTTTTCTATCAAAGTACAATTAACTACAGTCTGGTCAGCTCAGTATAAATGCTGAGGCAGTTAATAGAATGATAAAAGATAGATTGCTAACATTCCTGTGAGCCTCAAAACCAGAAAAATTGCAGACTGATGGAGAGCAGACAGATTACATCAGACTGAATTCGGTATTATGAGCTACTCTTGTTCAAGATGGAGCAGAACACCCTGCCAGACGGATCTACTTGATGTCAGCAAGAGCTTTTACTTGGCACCATGTACATAGATGGAATGGTAAGAATAAGGGCTACGACGGTAGAATGTCAGGAGTAAGAGTGAACTCAGTCAGGAACTGATGGAATGGTAAGAATAAGGGCTACGACGGTAGAATGTCAGGAGGAGTAAGAGTGAACTCGGTCAGGAACTGATGGAATGGTAAGAATAAGGGCTACGACGGTAGAATGTCAGGAGTAAGAGTGAACTCAGGAACTGATGGAATGGTAAGAATAAGGGCTACGATGGTAGAATGTCAGAAGGAGAAAGAGTGAACTCAGTCAGGAACTGATGGAATGGTAAGAATAAGGGCTACGACGGTACAATGTCAGGAGGAGTAAGAGTGAACTCAGTCAGGAACTGATGGAATGGTAAGAATAAGGGCTACGACGGTAGAATGTCAGGAGTAAGAGTGAACTCAGTCAGGAACTGATGGAATGGTAAGAATAAGGGCTACGACTGTAGAATGTCAGGAGTAAGAGTGAACTCAGTCAGGAACTGATGGAATGGTAAGAATAAGGGCTACGATGGTAGAATGTCAGGAGTAAGAGTGAACTCAGTCAGGAACTGATGGAATGGTAAGAATAAGGGCTACGACGGTAGAATATCATGAGTAAGAGTGAACTCAGTCAGGAACTGATGGAATGGTAAGAATAAGGGCTACGACTGTAGAATGTCAGGAGTAAGAGTGAACTCAGTCAGGAACTGATGGAATGGTAAGAATAAGGGCTACGACAGTAGAATGTCAGGAGTAAGAGTGAACTCAGTCAGGAACTGATGGAATGGTAAGAATAAGGGCTACGACGGTAGAATGTCAGGAGTAAGAGTGAACTCAGTCAGGAACTGATGGAATGGTAAGAATAAGGGCTACGACGGTAGAATGTCAGGAGGAGTAAGAATGAACTCAGTCAGGAACTGATGGAATGGTAAGAATAAGGGCTACGACGGTAGAATGTCAGGAGGAGTAAGAGTGAACTCGGTCAGGAACTGATGGAATGGTAAGAATAAGGGCTACGACGGTAGAATGTCAGGAGTAAGAGTGAACTCAGTCAGGAACTGATGGAATGGTAAGAATAAGGGCTACGACTGTAGAATGTCAGGAGTAAGAGTGAACTCAGTCAGGAACTGATGGAATGGTAAGAATAAGGGCTACGACGGTAGAATGTCAGGAGTAAGAGTGAACTCAGTCAGGAACTGATGGAATGGTAAGAATAAGGGCTACGACGGTAGAATGTCAGGAGTAAGAGTGAACTCAGTCAGGAACTGATGGAATGGTAAGAATAAGGGCTACGACTGTAGAATGTCAGGAGTAAGAGTGAACTCAGTCAGGAACTGATGGAATGGTAAGAATAAGGGCTACGACGGTAGAATGTCAGGAGGAGTAAGAATGAACTCAGTCAGGAACTGATGGAATGGTAAGAATAAGGGCTACAACGGTAGAATGTCAGGAGGAGTAAGAGTGAACTCGGTCAGGAACTGATGGAATGGTAAGAATAAGGGCTACGACGGTAGAATGTCAGGAGTAAGAGTGAACTCAGTCAGGAACTGATGGAATGGTAAGAATAAGGGCTACGACGGTAGAATGTCAGGAGGAGTAAGAGTGAACTCAGTCAGGAACTGATGGAATGGTAAGAATAAGGACTACGACGGTAGAATGTCAGGAGTAAGAGTGAACTCAGTCAGGAACTGATGGAATGGTAAGAATAAGGGCTACGACGGTAGAATGTCAGGAGGAGTAAGCGAACTCAGTCAGGAACTGATGGAATGGTAAGAATAAGGGCTACGACGGTAGAATGTCAGGAGTAAGAGTGAACTCAGTCAGGAACTGATGGAATGGTAAGAATAAGGGCTACGACTGTAGAATGTCAGGAGTAAGAGTGAACTCAGTCAGGAACTGATGGAATGGTAAGAATAAGGGCTACGACGGTAGAATGTCAGGAGGAGTAAGAGTGAACTCGGTCAGGAACTGATGGAATGGTAAGAATAAGGGCTACGACGGTAGAATGTCAGGAGTAAGAGTGAACTCAGTCAGGAACTGATGGAATGGCAAGAATAAGGGCTACGACTGTAGAATGTCAGGAGTAAGAGTGAACTCAGTCAGGAACTGATGGAATGGTAAGAATAAGGGCTACGATGGTAGAATGTCAGGAGTAAGAGTGAACTCAGGAACTGATGGAATGGTAAGAATAAGGGCTACGATGGTAGAATGTCAGGAGTAAGAGTGAACTCAGTCAGGAACTGATGGAATGGTAAGAATAAGGGCTACGACGGTACAATGTCAGGAGGAGTAAGAGTGAACACGGTCAGGAACTGATGGAATGGTAAGAATAAGGACTACGACGGTAGAATGTCAGGAGTAAGAGTGAACTCAGTCAGGAACTGATGGAATGGTAAGAATAAGGGCTACGACGGTACAATGTCAGGAGGAGTAAGAGTGAACTCAGTCAGGAACTGATGGAATGGTAAGAATAAGGGCTACGACGGTAGAATATCATGAGTAAGAGTGAACTCAGTCAGGAACTGATGGAATGGTAAGAATAAGGGCTACGACGGTAGAATGTCAGGAGTAAGAGTGAACTCAGTCAGGAACTGAGGGAATGGTAAGAATAAGGGCTACGACGGTAGAATATCATGAGTAAGAGTGAACTCAGTCAGGAACTGATGGAATGGTAAGAATAAGGGCTACGACGGTAGAATGTCAGGAGTAAGAGTGAACTCAGTCAGGAACTGATGGAATGGTAAGAATAAGGGCTACGACAGTAGAATGTCAGGAGTAAGAGTGAACTCAGTCAGGAACTGATGGAATGGTAAGAATAAGGGCTATGACAGTAGAATGTCAGGAGTAAGAGTGAACTCAGTCAGGAACTGATGGAATGGTAAGAATAAGGGCTACGATGGTAGAATGTCAGGAGTAAGAGTGAACTCAGTCAGGAACTGATGGAATGGTAAGAATAAGGGCTACGACGGTAGAATGTCAGTAGTAAGAGTGAACTCCGTCAGGAACTGATGGAATGGTAAGAATAAGGGCTACGACGGTAGAATGTCAGGAGTAAGAGTGAACTCAGTCAGGAACTGATGGAATGGTAAGAATAAGGGCTACGACGGTAGAATGTCAGGAGTAAGAGTGAACTCAGTCAGGAACTGATGGAATGGTAAGAATAAGGGCTACAACGGTAGAATGTCAGGAGTAAGAGTGAACTCAGTTAGGAACTGATGGAATGGTAAGAATAAGGGCTACGACGGTAGAATGTCAGGATTAAGAGCGAACTCAGGAACTGATGGAATGGTAAGAATAAGGGCTACGACGGTAGAATGTCAGGAGTAAGAGTGAACTCAGTCAGGAACTGATGGAATGGTAAGAATAAGGGCTACAACGGTAGAATGTCAGGAGGAGTAAGAGTGAACTCAGGAAGTGATGGAATGGTAAGAATAAGGGCTACAACGGTAGAATGTCAGGAGGAGTAAGAGTGAACTCAGTCAGGTACTGAATTCAGAGTAAGTGGTCAGGCATATCTTTAATTAGTAAGACACCACAAGAGTCTATGCTAGGCTCAGTTCATTTTAGCATCTGTTTTCTGTCTCTGGTATCTCAGATAAATGCAATTTCAGAAGCTGCACACGTTCTTATCAGGAGTGAGTCTTGTCATTGAGTCCCACACCTTAGGAAAATAATGCAAGACTTCCAGACAAGTGCAGTAAATATCGATACTTACTATAACACCTCTGAAGCATTTTTGTAATGGCAGCTTTGCTTTTCTGCACTGTCATTGCTGGGGGGGTTTACTCTACACACTAGCACCCCATCACCCCTGCTACTTGTACTCTGTACCCTGGAGTATGGCAAATACACAGAGATGCAATATCCCTGCACTTCACATATATCCCCTGTCCACATTTGTACTCACGGTGTCTCTGTTCTGAGGATTGCTGCTGTTGTCCTTGGAATATAAAAGTTCACTCCATGCCCACCCACCCACCCCCACACACACACACAAACACACAAACACACACATGTGCTAGCAGCACAGAAGCAACACCAAAACTGACTGGATGACTGCAGAATGATTTGGATAGACTGCTTGCAGGATAAAGGATATAGCATTGTAAAATCACTGACAAGTGCAAGATGAGACTGTCTCGGTCATACAGAGGTCTAGAGCTCTTACTGTGACTCAGAAAACTGGGGTTCAATTAGAGTTCTCAGCACTGGAGGAGTCAGGAAGGAAGGGGGAGGAATTGAGTTGTGGCCCTCTTATCTGTCCTGGGGATGTGGGGGGTCTTACTTGCACTTTAAGATGCACAGGGCTCTGTGATCTCCTTGTTGTAGATCTGAGATACCACCACTCATGCTGGGGGAAGCAGGGCTGCTTGAAAGTAACACTTCTTGCAGAGGTTGGGGGATGTCCTCCATGAACAGCCCATTACACGTCCATTCCTGGTACCTTGCCAGGTGTGTGCATAGTTAAGGACAGTAAGTAAAACAAAAAAATCTTTGGACCATGCTTAATGGCTGCCTCAGTGATGATCCCTCTCAACTGGCTCTAGAGTGGACAAGCACTGGGGAGGCAAAAAATTGCAGAAAAAAGTGACAGAAGTGCAAGATAACAGAATTTTCCTTAGCTCACTGTATATGAATCCATCTGTGCCAGGATGTAATAAAAAGCACTGACAGGTAAATTTGAGTAACGTGCTTCTGTTTTTCACCCTCTGATATAAATGATTATAATTAATTTCATCACAGAATCATTTGATGTTAACCACAAAATATCTCCAAAAGCTTTTATTTGCAGTGATGCAAGCCCAGTCCAACATAAATATACTAACGCGACAGTCGCACAACCACAGAGAAAGGTGAATAGTCCTGACAGACTGAATTAGTGCTGATGCACCTAAATTACTAGACATTGAGGTACAACTTAACAGTGGCCATTAGCAAGAACTAATAATGATTAACACTTCTCTTCTTCTCCTGCTTTTCCCGTTCGGAGTCACCACAGCAGAGCAACAGTCTGCAGAATGATTGGCGGTGGAGTTTTACAATGTGGAGTTGCCAGCCCAGTGCCCAACCTTCCAGAGAAGACACACACATGCACACACTCACACCTAGGGCCAATTTACAGTGTCCAATCTACCTGCAGCATGTCTTTGGAGTTTGGGAGTAAACTGGAGCATCCAGAGGAAATCCACGCAACTGCAGGGAGGGCATGCAGACTCTGCACAGAAGACACCCCAGCTGAGAATCGAACCAGAAAATCTCTTGCTGTCAGGCAGCACCACTCACTGCTGCACCACTGTGGCTGCCCAAAACACTAATTTACATTATAATTCCTCTCCTCCAAAACCAAAACAAAAAGTCATTTTAAACAAGCTAACAGTTTTCAATCAAATATGATTCAGGCACATATAGGTATTAGGGTGCAGGGGGGAGCTGTAATGGCATTTCAAGCACTGAGATTTGCTCTAATGTGATGTTTCATCACGTTTGTGCTTTGTTTTTCTTATTTGCAGGATTTGTAATTATAAGTGTTACACTTCTGCTAAGATGACATGTACTGAAAAGTTAACTATTTCCAGTCAGTCAAAGGGTTCAGAAAATTGGGTTCTTTCCAGTTCTTCGACAAAGGAAGTGGTGTTTGAAGTAACTTCAGAACTTAAAGGTAAAGAAGTTAGCCTGGCTTGATGGAATTCACCCTAGTTGTTTGAGAGAACCGAGCAGATAACTGGTAGTGCCTTAACTTTTTTCAACAAATTATGGGATGGCTGTAAAGTTTTCAAAGACAGGAAGAGGGCAGAGTTGATGCTACTTTGCAAGAATGAAAGAATAGCAGAAGCTGAAACTACTGAAATCTGTTTGCCCTCATTTGTAGATGTAATTGCATAATCACTGATGAATAAGGGAATTGTTGCATATATAGTAGCTATAGTGGGCATCAAACCTGGTGCAGCATAAATTCTCATCAGCAACCTGTTAGACAAGCCTAATAAGACTCAGCATACACACTGTTTTTCAATTAGCAATGCTATTAAATATAAAATACTAACATAAAATACAACACAAGAAATATGCAGAATTATTATTGAATACATGGTAACTCAGCCATGGAACAGTCTTTCAGAATTACATAACAGGAAGCCAATATTTAAATACATTTCAAGTAATCAGTCAATTATCCAAAATCATCACTAACATGTTTAAACTCATACTAACAATAAACCTCACCTAGCTATGTCTAAAAAGCAATAATGGTTGTATTATGTCACAGAAAATCTTTTTCCTGGAGAAATGTTAGTCATGCAGCCATCTTTGCCTTGGGTCATGTTACGAGATGTCATCATTGTCCTGCGTTCTTGTTTCTGTGCTAGCTAGCTGTCAGTCATTACTTAGAAATGCCCACCTAATTCTTGCATATCCCATCTTGTAGAAGTACACAAGCAATGCCCTGCTGTTAACCTTTTCACTAATAAATAGCATGCCACCCAAATTTAGATGCCCCAGCTTTTTGTTTGCTGATGTTACATGCACCTCATTTTTGCACCCGCTAAACTTAGGGGATTCCTTTCCCCCTTCCCTTATGCATGCTTCCTCACAGGGTGCCATTTACTAATACTCTTCTTACACATTTTCTCTCCAGGTGGGCCTGTAACTATTGACAAGATATCACATGATGCTAAGCTTCCTTTACATTCATAATGTTTTGGTCCTTGGATTTTTTTCCTGTTGTCTAAGAACATGTTATAATAGTGTTTACTCCATCATGTATTGCCTCTACATTTGTTACAATATATCTCTGTCAAAATTACAAAAAAAAAAAAAAAAAAAATAGCTATGCATTGGATGATGGTATTTTTATGATCAAGTTTACATCAGAGAAAACTATTTAATCAGTACATTCCTATTGGTCCAGTATAAAGCATGATTGAACAGAATGGATGCACTGTATGCATCTGAAACAACAGAGCAAGTCTAAGGGGAACAAAAGCTGTAAAATAATTGACCCCCCCCCCACAAACTACCCACATTCATTAACATAACTAATGTCCCCCCACACTCAAGAAGCACAAATGACAGACAAGTCAACATAACCATGCAGTGTAGTTTATACACACACACACTTCTAATGCTTCTAAAGAGAATGAATATCATGCAGAGATTGTATCCTGCAAATATGTCATTAAACATGCTCTGTTGGACCGTGACTTGCACAATATGCAAACCTGCATCAACACAACGGCAGTGTGGTACCTAGATTATGGAGTTCTTGTGGTGGAAATGCAAAGCAAGTTTACAACCAGATGGAGGGAGATTTCTCGTATCCTATGTGTCCCAGACTGAGAAATGACTAACGGAAACCCAAGATCTTGTAAAATGAGGTTAGTCCAGAGAAGGACTTTTGGTCCATGTTATGTTAGATCTCTGTTTCGGATAACTTTCTCACCTTAGTGCTGCTAATGTACTTTGCCTCAGAGTACTGCAGATAACATGAGTTCAAAAAAAACTCTCTGATAGTGCTTCAGAATTAAGTTCCATCTGGTTTTATCGAAGAATCACATGTTTTATTTTTCACAGAAAATGTATAAGTACCTGGTTACATGCTATCCCCCAACATGAAGGATTTAACATAACATAGACCAGATGTACTCCTCAGGACTAACGTCATATTACAAGCTCTTGAGTTTGTGATTTGTTGTAACATGGCAAACATACTGAGCACTACTGCACCATGCCCTGCCAAGGTATCATGCTGTGATATCATAAACCAAGTGATGAAACATCCATTGGATATTGGACATGGGTGCCATTCCCAGATGTTGCAAGCCAAGTGCTATGGAAATATGGGGCAATGCCAAGTGCATCCACAATATGCAGTGTTGTGCTGCTGCCCCCAGATGTCACAATCAGTTCTCTGAAAGCATAGGGTGCATTTTTGGCACAACTCCAGTATACACTGGGGAGGTGCTAGACCTAGGTGTGCCATTTTGTATCCTGTGGGAAGCTACTCAATGCACATTAGACTCAGCCACATGATCTAGTTATGTACCTTGCTTGACGTAACAGAATGTGTGCTGTGGGAATGTAGGTTGCTTTTCAGTACGGGCAGAATATGCACTGTTAAAGTGCCTTGCCGGAATATCACAACCCATGGTTTGTTGAGGACTGCCACTGTTTCAAATACCAGCCATACTAATGCAATACTAGAACAATGTGCTCATTGCAGACCATGCCAAGCTCCTTTTCATAGGTTTTGTGTACCTCTTCTTTCGTTGTGATAGCCTACAGCTCTTCAGGACATCAATACAAAGATAAGTGCAATAGAGCAAAACAAAGGATCAGTCTGATTCTGCTTATCCTTCCAAAACTGCTGTGGTCTTTCTAATTAATGGTGGGTCAGGCTGAATCAATTATGGTGTCATTGACCAGTTCTGTGGTGCAAAGAAATAAAGCCCTGTCAATTTGACCCCAATGGTGAGTGATCACTTAGTATCTTAGAAATCTGGAAGTGCAAGGTGAGGTGGGGGGAAGAGAGACACCTCTTGCCTCTTCACACTTGCCTGGAAAGGGACTCCTCCTGCCATAGTGACCCAGTATGAGAGTAATGTAGGCTGGTTTCCCTGAAAGCAGGCTTCAAGGGGAGAGGAGGGATGTGGTTGGGACCTGCCAAAGGCAGCAATGAGAGCTCATGCGAGTCCATATCAAGGAGTGGACACACCTCCATATCATGTCATAGGCATTTTCCTTATGGGGCTGCGGAAGTTCATATCACCACCAGTGGGTTGGGCTACAGGAAAAAAATTCCCTAAAAGGTGTTAGTATAATGGCTGCATGATTAGCTGTTTTCTCAGGGGAGACAAATGGTCTAGGAACAGCTCTCAACCCAGGAAGAATAAATAGGCTAATTGATCATAGGATGGCTGCATGATTAGCTGTTTTCTCAGGGGAGACAAATGGTCTAGGAACAGCTCTCAACCCAGGAAGAATAAATAAGCTAATTGATCATAGGGGACTGATAGCTAAAAAGCAGTGGGGCACCAAAACCAGTTCTGCTTATAGTGGTCCCAGTTATTGGGGGAATATTGGTGCTGGAGATCTCTGTATGTCCTGTAGCTGATTATATGTAATATGTGAATGCATTTCACTGAAGAGTTTATTTCCACACAGCCTTTCATGGTGGACCTTAGCATGAATCATGAAAGGGCTCATTTCCCATGTGCTTGGACATGGAGCTTTCGGTGTGCTGCTCTGCCAGTCTCCCCCAGTCTATTTTTTTTCAACCATGTTTGTGGATCAAGATGTAGGATAACTAAAATGGTGACTATGCCATGCTCATGTGGGGATCCTGCTTTATACACTTGACTGCCATAGCTGTTTGTCATGTGTAAGGCAGGATGCTTTGATATGTATCTGTGCTGTTTATGTATGTGTTATGGTCAATGTTTACATGATGCATGTAATAATAATAATACTTAATGACCGTTCACATTACTTATACTAAACCTAACATTCAGAATGCCACTGAAATTATTGTAAAGTGTGTACCACCATTTGTGTTGTGGGCATCATTGTGTATGCATTTACACTCTTCCATAGTGGAAAGTGATGTGTGGAGAGAGAGACACGTGCATTCTCACATGCACAAAATGAGTGCAGGCACACACACACACACACACACACACACACACACACACACACACACACACACACACACACACACACACACTACTGCATGTTAGTAATTGTAATATGTCAACACTGTAGTGCAAAGTCAGCATCATAACAGGTCACCCACTTACCTTTTATGCAAAACATTGTCGTTTCTATTTCCATACCAAGTAGATTAAATTACTGACACTGCAGTGTACCTTAAGGGTAGTATTGCACTTCTTTTGGATGAAATTTTAAACTGAGGACCCATCTATTTAAGTTGATGGTAGCTCAGGTGGATATAAAAAATCCCATGGCACCAATTGAAAAAAGTGTAGGAAGTTTTCTAATGCCGTGGTCAGATTTCCCCTAATAGTATAAATACCACTTTGACCAGGTAGGCCCAACTAGGTTAGTATCATCTTTTCAGGGAAGACATAAAGGATATCTCTGTCGTAGATCACTATGCAAGCTACATTATGTGGTGTAAGCATGCATTCATAGATCCAAGTATTTACAGTGTTCTGCACTGCACATAACATATTATTCATGCACATAAGGTGAAGACTGTTTACAGCTCACTGTTGGCCTAGTGCACTACAAAGATACCAAATGGTGCACTCAATTGTGCATTTAAATACTTAGCCTCCAGTGGCATAGGGGCATTAGCCCAGACAGCCCAAGTTCAGTTAACACTTTGGGCACTTGATGATGAAAGTAAGGATGGATGGGTGCCCATCCTGCATGGTAGAAGGTGGAATAAAACAGTGTTCATGCAGGCTACATCTCCCAGAAAAGGGGGTGGAAGGTGAGGTGCATGTTCTAGGGATAGGCTTTACTTACCAAGCCACTTCGTGGTTGTAGACTTCATTAGTGGGTGTGCAGATGCACTTACAGACATCGAGAAGGCATAGTGGGTCCCTGAAGTGATGGAGGTAACTCATCTCCCTGCCCAAGGGTGGGGATAGGGCCTTAGAAACACCTTCACTTCCCAGTATGCAGATGAGAACACAAGTAGCCCTCATGGTTCCTTGTGTGATGACTTTTTTGGATGGCTTTCACCCCTGTATGGTATTTGCTACTTCTCACATACAGGAAAAAGAATAAGCTTAGTCTAATAGAGAAGGGCTTGAAGGTCGGCAGACACTGAGGTAAAAAGATAAAGGAAAAAAAATTTGTATTTGCATAACAGAATGCTTAGTGACTGGATTCATATGTGGATACGCATCCACCCAAAGGAGGTAGCTGCCACTTGCTGGTGCTTCACTTTGTGTCTAATGGACAGACCTGTATTTGTTGTTTTTAGTAAAGCATGCTTATTTTGTTTTGAGTGCCATGGCTGTTAGAAGTGATACATTTATTGATGGGGAAAATGCAGTCCTTTTGAAAGCCCTGTGCTTTCTTGACTGCATGTCTGATGAGCTGATTAAGCAGTAAGAAGCAGTCATATTGGATGTGGATAGATGTAAACATATATACATTAATACAGTGTGTAACCATGGAAGGATACAGGAGGACCAGGGATATGAAGAACAAGGCAATACTGAAGGCTCGGTAAATCCATCTGCAGGAATTTGGAGAGCTGGATCAGCTGCTTGTCAACCTGGTCCCTTAAATGTTCATCAATGTTGTACTTGGATATCAGTGGTGGTGCACCCTGTCACATATGTATGCGCTTGCCACACATGCTGATGGCTGTGTGATGTGTGACCCCTTGTGCAGATATTCTTGTGCCCCTACCCTTCACAGATGCCACATTGATGGTGTCTGTCCCATCTCACAACCAGCATATTGGATTTGGTTTAGGTATCTAATATGGTGGTTGTTGGGGCTGTTACCCACTGGGCTAACTTCAGATGTTGTGTACTTCATTTTGTGACCTACTGACTGTTGCAGCCCTGCAGCTCCCACTTTTGGTGTCAGAATGCCTGTAGTACTGGAAGCAGAGGTACAAGCTGTTAGAGGATGTACTGTAGGTGTGCACTCTATGGAGGACGAAACCATATTTTTTTTTTTTTTTTGCTGGTCAGCAAACCTATATTATTTTAAGCATCTCAGAATACAAACTATTATAACTCACACTGGATGGACTAGAACTTGATATATTAGACACATTTTCCTTGCATTTATTTGTACATAACATAATAGAATGCTGTACTGAATAAACAGGGTGTATGTCCATTTACAATTTGTACGTAGACAGGGATGCAGAAATAGTTTATCTATTGGGAGAATCAAGTTCTTCTAGGAGATGAAAATATCTTATTTTTCTCCAAAACGGTTCTCCACTTCAGTTGTTTCTCTGCCTGTCTCTCTTTCTGTCTTTGGTGTCTCATGTATTCCCCTGGGGATCCCTTGATATATCTCATATTTCTGGCTTTCAGATTCTTTGAAAACTATGCTGTTACGTAATGGTTTATGTGTAGGGTGATTCATCCAATTGGAAGTCTATGAACTAAATGGAAAGGTAAGTTTTACATCATGAAAAGTCAGGTGGTTCCAATTTAGGAGAAAGATATGTATATTTGTGTGTGTGTGTGTGTGTGTGTGTGTGTGTGTGTGTGTGTGTGTGTGTGTGTGTGTGTGTGTGTGTGTGTGTATAAAATACATGCATGCTGTGATGGTTTGTGTAGTATTCAGGTTGCGCTTCTATGCCTTGTTCACACTCACTGTTGAGATAGGCTCCAGTTCCCCAGCAACACAGCAATGGATTAAGTTGGTAATCAGAAAATTAATGATTTAAATTTTCTGGCCCATTGCAGAATAGGGTAATAATGTGCACACTTCTCTTCCTCCTTTTAGTATTGTAATCCAATTTGTTAAAATATATTTTCTGTTAAAATATTGCATTCTGCACTCTAACAGTATGTCCATTAATTCTCTGTATCTTTTGGAAGAAACCTTATTTCTGTTATTGTATCACTGTCTGTTATGCTTTCTACTATTTTAGATGCTACAGGGTAAAATATTTTCATTTGATTAGTAACAATAGGCATCTCATTTTCCACACTTTTTCATTTGTGCCAATTAATTTGAACATATCTATTTTCCTGTAAAACGTATTAGATACATGTCTTTTTCTAGCACAGATTCTGCAGGATTTGTTAATCTTAGGACAATAATTCCTGTCATGTTTATAGAAATACCTGCTGCATGCAATATGAATTAAAATAAAGCAAGCATTTTTCTGGTATCTAGATTGAATTCTCACATGGCCCTGTTCCTTATGCATTATTTCTGCAACACATCATCTCTTTATTTCTCACTTTTGCCTTATTTGATTTATATTTTATTTTTCACACCTCTTTCTTCTATATTTTCTTAAAACGGTGTACTTTTTAACTTTTTTCTGAGTAATTTCCCCTGTGCCTGCCAGCTATCAATAACCCTTGCTCTTAGTGTCCATTTATTCATTTACTTCATGGATTCCACCAAGAGCTGAGGTGAAAGCTGTCTGGGAATGGAGGGTCATCATTCAGGCTGCCATTTAGGTTCATTTGTGCACCCGCTGTTATAACAGCATTTGGGTTGAGTAACACCCCTCATGCAAGAGACCGTGGGAGAGTGTGTGGCCATGTTCACCACTCCCCAGGATGGGTTAACCCATCTTCCCCGCCAGTGCCATCAAACACCTATTCACTAGTCAACCTTGATTCACCTGGGCCATAGTCAGGGCTTTATTCCTCCAAGCCACAGGTGCTAGCTAAAATACATACAGATATTTCAAGCATGGGCAAAATTTACCTTCTAGCTTGCCAATATACCAAAACACTTTTTCCCATAATGAGTGTCCAGGCTGTTCTTAAAAATATCTATACTAGTGCTTACTTTAATGTAATTTGGTCGTCTGTTCCATGCATCAACTACTCTCTCAGAGAGCCAATCAGTGCACTTCTCATTCCTATAGAACATTCTACATAGGTTGTCTGATGATTCTCTAGTACTTTTTGATAACCCCAAACATTCCCAGGGGTAGTTGTCCCTAAAATGCCCTATATACCTGAATAAGATCTCCTCTTAGATATCTATAAGAGACACTGTACAAGTTCAGATATTTTAGTCTTTCTTAATAATTTAAATTTTCACATCCATGGATGCCCTTGGTATATTTCCACTGTACTCTTTCCAGTTTACTCATGCTTGTCTTCTTATAGGGTTTCCATATTGTTATTTCATACACAAGTTTGAGTCTAATGACTTAATTATTTTTAATTTCCTAGACTTTATAAATCTTTTTATACAACCTATAGTTCTATAACTGTCATCAGTTGGTTGATATGATTAGAAAAACTCATAGCTGAATCTACCCATATACCCAGGTCCTTAAATAAGTCTACAGTTTCAATCACTGTGTGCTGTATTAAATATTCACCTTTCAGTTTGTCTCCCAAACTCATATGCTTAGTTTTGGATGTATTTATCAGCATATGATTCTCCTGTGCCCAAATGGTCAATGTAGTCAAGTTATTTTGCAGATGTGCCTTATCTGTAACAATCAGTTTACCTAATTTCAGGTCATCTGCAGTAGAAAACATTAGATGAAAAAGTTAGGTTGGAAAGATGCAATCTAAAGAAGTAGGGGCCTAGGACAGAGCCTTTTGGGACACCCTGACTGTAACCAAAGATTTCACCTGTCCAGTTGCTGTATGATACTTGCCATGTCCTATTTATAAGCCATGCAGCTATTTATCTTATCAACAGTACTTCAATACCTAGTTATACTAATTTATTAGCATTGTGTACTTACTTTCTATGCACATATCCATAGCTTTTGATAAAGCCAAGTCATTTAATAGCTTGGCCTTGTATCATCAGTTCATATACTATAAACTACTCTGTCTTCCTAGTCAGTTATGCACCTTTCCAGACCTTTCTCCTGTTGTCTGTATAGCACAGCTGTTTAACAAACAGAAAATTCTAAGTGCTGCAGTTTTATTTGTGTCTTTGTTAAGGAAAATAAGAATTACATATCTTTAAGGTTTCTTCTACAGCGATTAGCAGGAATGTCGCTCACAGCACAGTTTCAGATTTCTTAGCTAATCCACAATGGCACAGCAGTTAGTGTTGCCATCTCATAGCAAGAGGTTCTTCAGTTAATTTCTCAGATGGGGCACCTTCTGTGTGGAGTCTGCATGTGTTTGCATGGGTTTTCTCCAACTGCTTCAGTTTCCACTAGCATTTCAAAGACATGTAGTAGGTGGAAGGCACACTTTAAATTAGGAGCCTGAAAGTAGATTGGCTGCAGTTTCAGGGACTGCCATTTCAGAAAAACATTTAGCCAAAAGCACTTTTACTGACAGTGGAGAATGCCCATTTCTATGCTGTTGTGTAACCTTGGAGTATGTAGGTATATTTCATTTTGGTGGTTTGGAGTGTGCTTCATTTTTGGAGTTTTTGCTATCAAGGAAAAACATATCAAACTGTTGATATGATTCCTCTAAAATGGTTGTAGTTATGAATGTATATGAGTGGTGTGGAAGAACACCCTCAGCAAGGCTCAAAGGCTAGCTGTACAGCAGTGTGAACATTTGCTTTAGATGATGGTCACTGTTAATGTGACTCCCCACCCCATGTGCAAAAATGGGAAAAGTGGGTTATGGATGGATGGCTAATCACACACATTGATCTCACCAAATTTCCAATATTCTGCCAAATTTCCTTTTAATGAGAGTTCCAGGGGTTGCAGTTGAGCCACTTTTCTATTGCAACTTGTATATCTGTACTCCCAAATCACAGAAACATGAAAGCAGATGTATTTATTCACTTTTTAACATACATTTCTCTAATTATGACAGATATTTTTCCATGCAGATAGTATGTAGTCTATGGATAGCTAAGGAATATGATGGATAAGAGGATGTTTGGTGTAGCATCATTATGGTTTATATTCACACCGAGCCTTCTTGAGGAAAGGTGTACCACATGAGATGCAAATCAGTGCAACTAGCTTGTCAGCATTAAAACCACATAACCCACATCTAAGAGAGATATTGAACTTGTGGCTTCCATTGTAGAAAAGGAAAATGAATAATGGAACTGGGCACACAAAGCAATTGGATATGAGTAGTCGTAATGAAATGAGGGATGGGGAAGGGGTGGTACAATAGTTGTTGTTGTGTCTTTCGGCTTTTCCCGGTTAGGGGTCGCCACAGAGGAACTCTGGTCCGCTAATGATTGGCAGTAGATTTTCACGTGCCAAGTTGCCAGCCCTGACGCACAACCTTCAACGAAGGTATGCCCATTCACGCAAGTCGCCGCACAGAAGACGGTCTCGCTGAGAATTGAACGGGACAACGTCTTATTGCGAGGCGACAATGCTACCGCAGCACCACCACTGCAGTTGGCAACTAGAGAGAGAGAGAAGCCTTTAAGGGTAAAGTGAGAAGAATGTGTTCATATAATGGGTTCTGTAGCCATGGAGTATATCATTGCAGCAGGTGGTGGAATTCAGTACAACAGATGGATTCTGGATGTATTAAATAAGTGTAAGATGGGATTGAGGCAGTGAGCTTTAACTAATGGAATCATTTTGAGTGGGTTAAATGGCAAGCATTTCTGCTTATATGTTCTTTTCATATGTATGTTCATATAAAAGTGAGTATACAAATATCCATTGTACGTGATACATAACATAGCAGAGCTCTTTTTTAATAAGTAATTAAACATTGTCTGCAAGGTGTTGCAACAGTCGTATGTAATGTGTATTACATTCTTACTGTATTGTGTTTAGATAGCAAACAAGTTCTTTTGTAAAATGGAAACAAAATTCATCATCTCATATGAAATGCAACATCCCAAGGTTCTGAATAATGAGCTCTTTATGAAGTACGTGTTAGAAAAACACTGTCTATATAAATGCAATTTTTCTATTTTTCTATTTTCATTTTGTTCCATCTAGTAATAGCCTCATTTTTTTGTATCATCATTAACTGTTTGGTGCCCTCTAGCTGTTTTTTCTGCTTGGGCTTTATAAGTTTGTCATTTTCTAGTAACCTTGAAGGCTCCTAGCTAAATAACTATTTCTTTTTATGTGGCCATCTGTTTGTTTACTAGAGTGCAGTTAGAAAACTGCATTGTCATATGTGCAGCCTGCCTTCCTCTTCTCATCATATCTCATTTGGGCTTTACACTCATCATTACAGATATGGCAGCCACATCACATGGAAGTGCAGTCCATAGTTTTACTACTTCTTTTAGTAAACAGTGCTTTCTCATTTCACCTTGATATTCAGTATTTTATCCCTCCTTCTCCAGCACTTTCTATCCTTGCCCTAAATGAACTCCTCATTTTTCACACTTTTTATCACTTTCAAGATGCATCATGTCACACTGCCAGGTGTGCCTTTGTTTGTTCAAATGTTTTAAGGACATCACCACCAGCTCTATCTGGTAACCTCAGTGGCATCTTTCTTGCTAGTTCCCACTGTTTCTGAGTTCAAAATGTGCATATCATTCTGGTGCCCTTGTTTTAACTATATAATTCTGAATATAGTGGTCTAGTCTCATCATGGCAGTAGAAAGATTGCATCTTTCTCTTTGGATTCTGCTATTGTGGATGTAGACTCCAGCATCCTTTTGAAATTAACTTCCACCCATGTTAATGCTTGCAGCAATGTACTTAGTGTTATGATTGTGACATACCAAAAGCAGTAAAAGCAAATCGAAAAATAAGCACCGTTTTCTTTTTTCCTAATGTAAGACTGCTTTGCTGTCATGTAAAAATGATCTTCCAACATTATATTGGTGATGGATGTCCAAGCCCAAAGAACCATGCCAAGGTGATCATCTGTCTCTGTGGCCACCTACCTGATCTACTTAAGTCTTTTTTGGGTGTGGAATAAATTGCACATTGCTTCCGTGTCTTTTAAATACAGTAGACTCACTCTTATCCAGTCTCGCTGAGACCGGACCTTGGGCTGGATAAACAAATGGCTGGTTAATACAAAAAAGTGTAGAAAATAGCATTTATAGGTTGTAAATCATATTAAAAATATGTATATATGTTGTATGCTCTTATTTAGCTTTATTTCTGGATGAAGTAATATGTTGTTTCGGAGTACTGTGCACTTTTTCCTAGAAATGGTGACGAAAATTTGATTAATGGAAAAAAACTTGCTGAAAATATGGCCGGTTAAAGAGGAGTCCGGTTAAAAGGGGATCAGATAAGGGGGAGTAGACTGTATAATCTAAAAATAATCGAATTTTAAGTTTGTCTTATCTGAGTTGGACAAAGTATTTTAAAACTCTAGTCACATCACAGTTGTCTGCATAAATGTATGTAGAGTCTGGCTTCTTAGAAGAATTTGCAGTAACTGATAGAATAACTTATTCACATTTCTGGATTGCCTGTAATAAGAACAAAAGTTGTAAAGACATGCACAAGCACAGACTATGCTGGAAATGAAAATGGTAACTTTATTGTCAAATTAGGCGTACAGAGATCTCTACTGAGCAAAAAGCCCTAACACTAACAGTAAAGCCATTAGAAATACAAAGATATCAATATTCATGCGCAGACAAAAATATCAGTAATCTAAATGTATTAACTGCAGTTTCATACAGTAATATGAAATCATAACAGAAAATGTAATAATCACAGGAAAAAAGACTGAAGAGGTCAAAGACAAAGAAAGCTTGCAGAAGATCACCTGAAAGAGAAATATAACAAAAAGTTAGGAATTTCTCATAATGTTTACTGAGAAATGGCTGCCACTAATACAGCAATACATTCTTGGAGGCTTTCATTACAATTGGGCAGAGTATATGTAGCAATCTACCTTTCATTTTACTTCACTACACAGCAAAATACCATTAATTAAAATGAATTTAAATCTAAAGACATGGTATTGTTATTTTGTAAACCTCAAGACTTCACAGATAAAGCACTGCAACCATTCTGTAAAACATGTATTATTAAAGACGGCCAGGATTTTTGTATTATACATTAGCATCCTTATTGCACATCCCCATCAACTCTTTTATCTTGCCACCTGACATGGGTCTACTTTACAAGAATGGAATTGCACATAACTGAAGACCAGATGCTGGAGATGAGAACTCCAAAACTTCAGTTAAATGACTGACCACATAGGCGACAAGTTTCCCATGGTAAGTAACAACTGGGCCAACAAGAGGAAATGTATCCTTTTCCCCACTGTAGTGCGATCCCAGAGTTGGTATATTTAGTTAGGGAGTGGTGTGAGGGTGTATAGCCCCCCCACTTAGGTTGGTTGTAGATGGTGTGGTGTATTGTCCATTAGTTGTTGGCCCAATGATTAGTTACCATGGGAAACCTGTCGGCTATGTGGTCATTCATTTAATTGAAGTTTCATTGTTCTCATCTCGGTCTTTGCGTCTTCAGTTATGTGAGATTTTGTGCTTGTAAAATAGACCCTCTGACTCATAGTCCTACCCTGGCCTTCCTATATACTGTACCGATTTACAATGCATTTATAACAAACTCCCTGAAGAACATGCATGGATAGCATAACACACACCAGACATCTTAGCTGCCACAAAAACCCAGCTCCACCAGAAAACAAAAAATTAAGAAATTGCTCTGCCATGCTATAACATTATCAGATTAGACCGAGCCAACAAAAAAATCTGATGGTGTTGTTATTGTCTATGAAAACACTAGATACCCCCCTTTTCTTACACACCCAACCAACTTTCTGTTATTCCAAAATCCTATTAATCAAGCTAAAACTGAACACAATCGCAATAATAGGTAAGTATATGCCTCAAGATAACAGTGCTAAAACCCTGGAAGATATTCTCTGCTGGGCCTCCTCAAAAATTCATCCTGAAACCATAATATTGAGTGATGTTAATGTATATTGGCAAAGAATAAAATCATAAAATCCAGCCAGTACTATGCATCTATACATACATACAAGTTCACAAAACGTATAACCACACCAAATAGATATAACAAAGCCACAGCCAGACAACCTTCATCTGGATCCTGGCATCCTCTGCAAATAAATCACCCTATGGAACTCTATCAGACAGCCTAAGTGATCACTTACCAATCTACAACATAAGGTACTAAAGCAACAGCCCCACAACACATCATTACAGCCAGGTAAGAAAAGTTACTACTTTTCTTATACACTCTTTTACGAATACTCTATTGACTTCCCGTTTAGGAAATTTAAAGACTCTCCCTGTAGATGATGCTGTCTCCGAGTTCAGCAAGACCTTACTAGGTTTTCTAAACACAGCAGAGTTCCCACACTCCCAGAATAAAAAGATTCCCAGTATTCACTAATCACGTCTCACAATTGTCCAAACTTGAGCCATGTTATAATAAATTGGCTACATTTGCAGTAAATTATGACAATAGAACACACCACTGCCTAGCCTTCAGAGAATTAAACTGGTTAGAACTACCTCATCACGTAAATCTTTCTCAGCTAACTACAGACTCCTGTAAAAGCCAGAACTTGCTTAGCCCTTCACTATGTAATTCAGCGTTACTGTTTTGTGCCCATTATTATTACTAGTGCTCTTATTTTGTATTACTCGCAATCTCATTTTTAATGGTCGTCTTTCATTATTTGCGCTGTTCATTTTACTCTATCACTCATGTAATGGGATATTTTATTTCAGTTGCTCTTTTTGGTTATGAAAACTAGTATGAATAATGTATGTACTTGTGAATGTGGTTCAGTTTGTTGATTGCTGAGCTTGTTTACTGGTAGGTGAGGTGTCTATCCATCAAAATGAGTTTACCAATGTGTTCTATGTTTGATTCACATATAATCGACTGTGATGATTCCTCTGTGAATGCTGTTGTGTAACCATGAATTTAGTATACATAAGTAAATGCTTGTACCCCCGCATCAGATAGCATGAGACTGTAAAGCTCTCCCATATAAATACCTTAATAGTGTTCTTAGGCATGGAAATGGAACATAAAGAAATTACCAGTGTTATTTAGTAGAGTGAATTGATTAGAATATTGTAAAATACAGTTAAGATTGGCAAAGCATCTGAAACCAAAGGATTGCAAAGTATACTTGTTCTAGAAGTTATGTTTCTATCATTGTGTTTTGGTGTAGTCTAGTACTGATGGATATTTGATGTGATTCTATGGGAACAATAAATTGACTGTTGATGTCTCTATGCATTGATTAAACTTATTGTAATCCCATAAACATATACCAGCCATTGTTATAATTCTCTCTGAGGTATACCAGGCTTGGGGTAGGGGTGCATATTAGGGGGGGGCATTATTCCTCTGATTTTCATTGCCTTTATGATGTGCATACAAAGTAGACATAAGGCTTATCGTTTCATGTTGAAGTTATAGTCATGGATGGAGATTTGATTGTTTAATTTATTGCATTGTAGTTGTCCTCAAGAATGCATCTTGAAAGTCAAGATGTGGAGGAACTCTAAGTTAATAAGTTAAAAAGTATTTATGTTGCACCATAATGGTTTTCTAAGTCATGCTTGTCAGTGAATATGAGGAAAACTAATTAAGCCTGGACAATTTCTATGTACCAGTGAACCATGTTTTGTGAACTGGCAATTCCTTCATTAATTTGTATATATCTGAATGCCCTATTTGTTGATTCTTTTTGAAGCAGGACACATGAATCTTGGATAAACCTAGTACTTCTTATCTTAAATACAAATTATAATGATGTGCTACTCTAAATTTATCAAGTTGCTTTTCATTTCTGCCTACATACCAGTTCCCTGTGCACTGACATGCAGCCTGTAGTCTTCTTCAAAAGATGAACACAAAATGAAAACAAATGCATTCTGCCATTTGATGTTAACGACCACCTCCACACTCACAAAAGGAAATTAAACAAAACAAATGCAGTATTTTCATTTTGCCTAATGAACATGTGCAGTTATTTTGCCTTTTTGCTATTGCTGTAGGTGAACTTCACTGTCAATGCAGAGATTGGTGGAGCCCTGCACTTTGTATAGTAAGTAAACACTTGTTAATTCCTGAAATGCCATTTTTTGTTCATCGTTTTATGTCAGAAATGCTTTTGAACAGGCTGTAGAAATTTGTTGGATTTTCCTTTTTTCTGGGGTGGTGGGGTTGGGGGGGCTGTGATATATATTACCTCAGGAGATTTTGGATTAGATTTCATTTTTTTTAATACTCTGGAACTAAACAGGGTTTGTATAACAAACACAGCCAAATCATGTGGTATACAGCCAGGAGTATGAACTTTGATGAATAGTGCAACACCAATGCCTGATTTGTTCTCTGAATCTTATTTTATGAAGTGAATCTAGTTTCATAAGATTGGAGAGGAGATGTAACCACTGTTTATAAATAGGCAGCTGTGAAAGCAGTTTGTAATACGGCATCTCCTCAGTGGTGGATAAAAGAGATCCCCTATCAAATCTCGAATATGAAGACTCCAAGGAACAAAAATGCTGCACATAAATGCCTGAAATATTAAAAGGGTGAAATGTCCACTTCTTGTGAGGGGCAATTCCCACCTACAGACCTGAACTTATATGTACCAACTGCAGAAATACAAAGAAGGGCAAAATATCCCAAAACAATAGAAATACTGCTGGAGCACAAACAGATATTGCACCAGAAGTGAATTCCTAAGGAATACCAACAACCAGCATCCTGTTCCTTGGTGGCTTCGAGGTTTTGATATTTGAGAAATTTGATCTTGTACAAGTGGAAGAATACTAGATGAAAGTTAATGCATGGACTTTCATTTGCTAGCAATTCACAACAGTACAGTATATGAGATAGCAAAGATTCACTTTTGTGGGAGATGCTATTTCATTAAGCAACAGTGAGTGCGACTTTGCTTCTGCTGCAGTAAGAGCCTTAAAGCAATCCCTCATGGAAAACTAGTGAATTAGCTGGTGAGCACATAAGGGGTACTACATGATTAGCTTGATTATGCCACAGGAGATGGTGATAAACTGAGCTGAAGCAGGAAACAGGTGGATGGTCAGCACAGTACTAAATGAATTAATCCAGGGATTGTCCTGCTAAATATCTCGTTAGGAGGGATTATGCTTGGGAGGGTGTGCTTATTTGCAGAAGGTATTAAGTGTTGCTAAAAAGGTGACTGCCAGCAGGATTACAGAAATTATTAATAACCAGAAGAACAGTGATATAGGATATATATATATATATATATATATATATATATATATATATATATATATATATATATATATATATAGGATATAGCAGGTAAGAAGATTCTGCTGAAGTGTACAGAGTCAAATGAAAGCTGAGGGGAAGTATCCCAGATGGCTACAAGTTCCACAAAATATACATTTTTGGGATATATAGAACTGTACAAAATGATTTTCATCAAATAAAATAAGCATGAAAAGTTTAAATGTGCTATGTGTGGTACAGATCACCCTATATCGTTACTTGATTAAATCCAGTGTGGATTTTGATGAAGGGCAAACAGTTTCCATGAGATTGCAGCACACTGTCACCCTAACATACTCATATGTTGTCTTTCTTTCTGTGAATGACACACACACACACACACACACACACACACACACACACTCTCTCACTATACCGAGTTGAGCCTGAAATTGGTGAGTACTGATCAATGCACTTTTGCTGTTTCATAGTGTAGCAGCCAAAGATAAGTGCTCATTGATTCATCCCAGCCTTAAAGACCAAGTCTGCTGTTATGTAGATGTTACCACACCTCCCAGAGGCACTAATAGATGTTCTGAGGATATATATGTTAGAAAAGTACTTTTTGCCTCCATTAATGCCTTTTTAGGATTTCCTTTACTTTGTTTTGATTCTAAGGCATCGGCATTGCAGCTGAAGTAGATGGTCTGCTCTTCAACCTTTTTCCTTGTAACAGTTGAGTTGAAGAGGGCACAAGTCCCTACAGTGGAGTATTCCAGTATTTCAGAATTGCAAGATAACAATCATTATAGTTTTTGCTTCAGCTATTTCATATTAGATTCTTCACTGTTTGTCCACCTTCCCACTAGAATGAGGATAGCGTGAAATAGATATTCCATGTTTGAATTCCTAGTCAGACTCGAATAGTCTAAATAACTGACTTGTGTATAGTTAACCATTGTTAGATATGAAATCAAGTATCCCACCTGTATTAGAAACATAGACGTTAATGCGCTAATCATCATCACATATGTCATGCCTCGGTTTGGTTATTTGAGACAACTTGGAATAATAATCCACACGTATGAGATATGTGGCTTTCTTCAACTAAAACAAATCAGTAACCACTTTTTAACATTTCCTTTACTTTGTTTTGATTCATATTGAAGTGGCTGTGCTATTGGCTGCTTTTGTAGGGTTGTAATGGTATACATTGGAAATGGCACATCTCAGTACCAGCTCTAAGTTGACATACCTGACAAAATTCTGTGCCTCTTGCTTTTTCCTTTGCATTTTATTTTTAAAGATATGATTCATGTATCCTCTCAATCCTTTTTCTCATCGTACTGGGGCCTGTTATGATGTCAGCTTTGAACAAGAAGCCCTGTGCAATATTTGTTTTCCATGAATGAAAAATAAGACTGAATTTCTTTTACTGACAACTTTTGCTCACCTTGTCCTTTCATAGTAATGCTTTAGTGTAGTTTCATTTTAAGTCAGTGCCAACACATCTACAAATTTCTTTTACATTTTCATCTATCGTTGTTAACTGTAGAACTGGACAAATAATCTTTAGCTCAGCTAACAACTCTTCAGAGGATCATAGGAGGTTACTAGGCTACTGGCCCTAAGGCCTGTGTAAGCCTACCCATGTTATACCCTTGTTCCCTTGTGGACCAAGACATATAATCCATGTTTGCATGTGAATCTAGGATCAGCACCAGCTTCCCCTGTCTAAAAGGGACATATGTGAAACCTCTGGTGTAAATTTGTGGTCTCCCATCCAGTTGTCCAGGTTATGTTTAAATAGGGTCATTGAGGAGCTCTGTTTTACATGAATGGGAGTTTGTTCTAGAGGAGTGGCAACCTCTGGGTGACATACGTCTATCCAGCATGTCCTGTTAATATCGTAGGCTAGGTTAAGATCCCTAGAGTGAGTAAATCTTGTCCTATTGGATTTGCAGATGTGTAGCAGCTTCATCAAGGCAGGATCTGAGACTGCTCTGTAGGCCATGCACAAGTCGCCTCTAAGCAGTCTATATGATACTGAGTAAAGAGATAGGACCTTCAGTCTGTCCATGTAGGTTATTTGTTGTGGACCCTGAATTTTCTTGGTGAGAAACCTGTGAGGTCTGTCTAGTTGCTGCAGATGTCTGGTGAGGTACATACAGAAAGGAACATAATACTCTATTATTGGTCTGATGAGAGCTGAGTATTGGCGAGTTGTAAGCTCCTTAGCTTTGGATGCTATACCCTTGCCTATGAGGTGTGCAACATTGAATGCCTTCCTTACTACTGTGGACACCTAATGATCAAAGTTAAGGCTGCTATCAACTTGTGTTCCTAAATCCCTCACCACTGGGTTTGAATTTATGGGTGTATTATTAATGTTGTAATGAACAGGAGTTTCTCTTTTGACAAAGCGGATGATAATGCATTTTTTTGAATGTAGTTTAAGTCCATAGCTTTGATGCCAATCATTTGTCTGTGTAACCCCATTTTGTAGTATATTGACATCTTTTGGGGAATTTGATGATTGCACCCAGTTTGCAGTGATCAGCAAACCTGGTAAGCCATAGGTCATCTATTTTTGCCTGGACTTCTAAAAAACAGATACCAAACAGTAGGGGGCATAGCACAGATCTTTGTGGAGCACCACTGGTAACAGGTCTGTTAGTAGAGGTGGCATCCCCACTTTTGACTCTGTGTTCTGTTTGCGAGCCAGTTGGCAACCCATCTTGTGATGCAAGGGTTAACCCCCAGCTGGATGAGTTTTTCAATGATGTCTGAGTGGGGGATTGCGTCAATGGCCTTGGCTAGGCAGTGTGAACTGTTTTGAATTCATGCAGGGTCTTGATGACATTCTCAAAGACGTCCACTAGGTTCAGCAGGCAAACTGGGTGGGTGCTCTTAGGACCATATTGTGTGCAGAAGGTTTGTGCTTGGGAGTTCTCTGCTCTTTTGGTATGTTTCTAATGAGTACCTCCACATATGTTGGTTTATCTGCTGTGTGCTTGGTGTCGGTGGGAAGTGGAGTGTGGGTGCTGACAACCTGCTTGGTATTTGGTTTGTTGTTACGTGAGAGAGAGAGAGAGAGAGAGAGAGAGCATTAATTCCAGATTCGTAGCATAGATAACATCTCTCACATATTGTATTTGTATGTTTTAGGAGTAATAGGTTGACTGTATACATAAGGCAACTGCTACATTGCCTCAGGATGCCCATGTCAATCAGGCTGGCTGGAGAAATCGTGGGAAATTGACCTTCCATTATGTCAGGTATTTTCTGTAATAAGTGGTGGGGGTGGGCAAGATGGACTAGATTCTGCTGTAGAACTAGTAAATCAGCTAATTTGTGAGAGGTTTAGGGGTAGAAACATGTGCCAGCACCACAAAAAGCACAGCTGGACTGTTCTCTGGGCACCAGTGTGCAACTGCACTGTGTGCCGATAAGCAGGAAAGAATAGGAGGGTTCCCTAGCAGTTATGTAGGAGGGTTCCCTAGCAGTTATGTAGGGAAAGCATTTGCATCTATACACTGTGATGCTATATCCCTGTTCCACAATGCGTAGCTACGTGCAAATGCTGTGCTTGAATATCAGTTAAGTAAAACTGTTTTTAAACAATCCAACCAATAGAACAGCCAAAGATGGAGCCTTTGTTCCAACAATCCCAACTCAGATGGGTCTTTAACTGCACTCTTCTGCCACAATGTTGCAGGAGGGCTCTCTTAATGTCAGATGGATGGCTTTAATGCTCAGAAAACAGTCTGAATCTAGCTTATGCTACAAGTTATTCAAGTACTGTAAATAGGCAGTGCAGAAAACACAGTCACAAACAGCAGTTTAAAGTAGGCTTCAAAACAAAAGTACAAAGCAGATTATAAAATTATTTATTTTTTAGTAGAATTTACAGGATGCCATGCATTTCATTCAGAATGACTTCAGATCTCTGGCTAAGGACACCAAACTCTGAGCAGCTCTGGTAAACTTGCCTGAGACCTTTCTGTTGACCATTTGTCCTTGTTTTTTTTCATACTTCTCTGATACATATGCTCAACTTAACATATCCACTGCGTGTAGTTCCTTGCATGGCTAGTATTTCATTCTTTTAAATTAAACCATTTACAGTCTGAGGGGTGCTTCTACTAGGACTTTTTAAATATGGTTTGCAAGGGTTTCTGCTTATGTATCAATTCCTCCTGGCCTTCCTTCAATAAGGTTTAAAGTATTACACAGTGCAGGCAATGGTTATCCAGGATTTTCTGCCATGTATCCATTTCCCATAGCGTTCCTTCAAATAATGTTTAAGGTATTACAAATGAAGGTTCTAATTGGCCATTTTTTTGTATGATCTTGCTTCTTTATCTGGTAATGTTTGAAAAAGCCTTGTGTTCATAATATTAGGATGCCTCAAAGTGTGCGAGTTTTCAGAAAGTGGCCAAGATATCCACTTATGCTGTACTGATGAGACCTTAAAAGGTGTGAAAAATATCATGTCTATAGTTAATGGGGTTTGGCTATATTGGCTTGAATGTTTCAGTATATGTTTATAAAAAGTAAAAAGTTAGTGGGCATTCAGAAGTCATGTAGCTGCAACAGGTGTTATGTCTTTAACGGGTCATTTGCATGTTTCCTATGACCTTCAAAGGAGATTCCATGTTCATAGCTAATTTTCAAACAGATTTGTACCAATCACTAACTTCTCCTATATTTCAAACAAAATGCTTTACCAATACACATTCTGACACTCAAACCATTAATAAAACAAAAATAGTAAAGTCACTCTGGTGGCATAGAGGGATAAAGCCCAGATTATGGTCCAGGCAACTGTGATTCAGTTAATGGCTTGGGTGACTGAAGAAGTGGCAGGGATGGATGGCTATTACCATCCCAGATGGGGAGAGATGGTTTGGTGGGCATCTTTGATGACATAACCTACTGGAGACCTGAGACATTACAATAGAGGATGTAGTCTAAGGGAGTAATGGGGATGGGGTGGATGGCTGTGCTGCCTTGGAGGTGGAGAAAGGCAACATGCCATTATTCCACACATCTCCCTCAGATACTCCAACAGGACTGCTGGGGAGGGGGGAGCAGCACGGGTAGTCATAAACATGAAACACTCCCAGTGGAAGAAGGTGGAGAGACTTGTGTGGATGCCCAAGGATTCTTGACAAACTCAGTTCATTGGGCACAAATCTTGAATTTATTTTGAGACGAAAATGCCAAAAGTACAGTGGAGCAAAACTGCACTTGATCAAATTCGAAGTGTCGAACTCCTGGTTGTGATGGCGGCAGTACATGGGATTTGATGTGTTTGTAAGGTGCAGTGTGCTGTGGGATATGGTTTGCCTGCCATTGCGTGGATTTATGTGGAGATTTAGGTAAGTGCTGTTTTTTAAGGGTTTGGGGTAGGTATTTGAGTGTATGTGAGTGTGTTGGGAAGTTTTAGATGTAGATTAGGGTAGATAGGCAAGAGTATGAGTGTGTAAATGTTGAGAGTGGTGGTGTTTGTATGCACATGGTGTGTGTTTGTGCAAGCGGAATATAGAGTATATTGTGATGGGTTTAGTATCTTGTCTTTTTAGTGTGACCTCTGAGTTAGTATATATAAGTAGCGGGTGTGTGTGTGGGGTGCAGAGGAGCTTGCCCCCCTGCTTAAATGTATGGTAGGTGTGTGTATTTGTATGGTTGTGTTTGTGTGTGTTGTGTTGGTTTGTTGAAGTGTGGGGAGGAAGGCATATGTATGTTTGTTTATGTGGTGGAGGAATTTCGCACTTTTAGGATTTCGAAATTGTGAATGTTCGGCTTTATAGTCCCGAGATACTGAAATTCGAGATTTCAGAATTTCGAGATTATAAAGTAAATCATATATATATATATATATATATATATATATATATATATATATATATATACATACACACACACACACACACACACACACACACACACACACACACACACACGCACACACGCACACTGCTATGAGCCAACAGTGATAACATAAATTGTGACCACAAAATAACAGTAATGCATTTAACAGTTTTGAAAATATATTTTTTGGTTTAGTAAACAGCAGCAAAGAAAATTCATTGTATCCCAGCAGAATGCATACTTTTTGTGATTTTTCCCAAATGTATTTATTTGTTGCTTTTGTTGACTGAGACAGTCAATATCCCATTTTCAGTTAGGACTTGGTATGAAAAGCTGTACAAGAAACAGAGAGGAAGCGAAATACATACACTGTGTGACAAATCATTTGAGCAAACAATGAGAGAACAAAAGCACTGACAAGAAATGTGAATAGTCAGTATACAAGCATATAACCATAACACAGGCAATACGATGATATGAAAAATTATTCAACGTTAGATTGGAATGAGTGTTTACACAAACAAAGTTTAGATTTGTTGTATTTTATAACAGTAGGACAGTGGAAAAGTGAACTTTCATGGCAGTGTAAAGTTGAGGAGTGGATGGTACAGTGTATGAGGCCAAGAAGGCATAATGGTACATAAGGTTGAAGATGGCTGCCAAACAGTCATTTTAGAGCAAGATTTCACTACAGTATGGCACCTCTTCAGCATCTAAATCACTGTCATTTAAACTTCCTGCTGCTGAACTCAAATAAGGGTGATCATTGTAAGGATTTAAAATCCCAGCATCAGGAGATAAACTAATAACTTGGACATCATTGTTTTCAATGCGAAAAAAAACACCCCGATCCTCAGAGCCATTTTGCCACTGAAGCAACACACATTCACTTAAATACTTTACATGGCATCAAAGGTCAGAGGGCATTCACAGAGAAGTATGGGGAGGCAGAGCATCACACAATGAAAAATAACATAAAAAGAATGGAAAAATACTTGTGGTTTTTACCATAGTAGTTTAATGATTTACAAAATGAGACATTTCAACAACAAGTCCAAAAAAATCAACAGGTACCAATTATGAGTCCCAAATCCAAATGCAAATGTAACCAAGAAACAAAAAGGTGAAACTCAAACGTTTGAAGATTTTATTTTAGCGGAAGAATATAAAAGCAAAGCTTTTGAGTTACACCAACTCTTTCTCAATGCAGATATAAGATATACTCCACACTGATAGATTACATTGCAGTGACTATGAAAGAGTGGCAGACCACTTTGGAGTTAAGCCATGATAAAGGACAAATTGTTATCCCAGGGATAAAAATTCAAAGGGGGATATTCCATGGTGGCTCTTGTGTCACCATTACTATTCTGCCTTGCCCTTAATCCATTAAGCTGTTTACTCAACAGCTTAGGCCATGGCTATAATCTGTCTCCTAGAAAACAACAAAGTGTAAAGACTTCTCACCTTCTCTGTTGATTTAAAAATGTATAGCTCATCAGATGAGGAACTGAAAGCACAACTATAAGTTGTCAAACCTTTTCAGATGATATAAGAATGTCATTTGGTCTTGATAAATGTGCAAAAGCAACCTTTAAAGCAGGAAAACTGCAACACAAGAATGTGATATAAAAGAACTTGAGCAAGAAGGAGTGTATAAGTATTTGGGAATTAATGAAGGATCAACAATAAAACACAAAAAATGCAAATAAAACTTAGTAAGGAATACTTCAGAAGACTTAAATTAATCCTGAAAAAGCACTGACATCTAGTAGCAAAATCCAAGCTATAAACCAATTTGCTCTTCCTGCCCTAACTTACAGTTTTGGACTGACTGACTGTCCCCAGTACGTGTTGGATAGATTAGATAGGAAAACAAGAAGGATGCTTCATGCTCACCAAATGATTTATAAAAATCATTGCATACCAATGTTATATATTCCCCATTCCGAAGGAGGGATGGGCCTTCTTGAAATTGATTATATGTGCAGATATGCAATTGTGGGACTCCACACATATCTGCTGACCTCACAAGACCCAAACATAGTGAAAGTTTTGAAACATGAGGAGAATAAATCTAAGATGACTTCTCTGCTTAATCTAGCAGAAGCTTATCGGCGTCAAGCAGGAATGGAAATCAAATCAGAAGTAGATAAAAATTAGGCAGCAACTGAATGTGCCAAAAAAACAAAAGAAAGATTATAAGGTGAAGGATCAGATGAGAAGGCAAGAAATGTGGAAAAAACATAAATATAATTGCAAGTATAGAAAACTTCTTAAAGAACCTCATGCTGATCAGGAATGAATGTAGGAATGGTTAAGAAGAGGCAAATTCAAACCAAGAGATGAAAGGTTAATATTGGCAGCCCAAGATAGTGATACAAAAGACAATAAGAATGATATCTAAATAAAATCAGGTAATACAGATTTTTATATAACAAGACAGACAAATGTACTAAGACAAGGTGATATATGACTTGAGTAATGAACAACACATTAAGCAGCTCAAAGGCAGTATATATAATCAAGACCTTTACTAGCATAGTAAGTGTAATCTTAGAACTGTACACGGATGATGTTTATGCTTTATCAAACTAACTTCCAGTTAGTGTTATCCCACTTAGCATTTTTGTGATGTGACATTTAACACTTAGTTTGTTTGCTTTGCTGTAATCTTGGGTCTTGCATTACCTGATATGTTTAGTTTTAGTTTGGGTTGAAAAGACACCATATAATTTACATGCAGGTCGATTGAAACCTTCCACCCAGTGCCTGCTTTACAGCCTTGATATCAGCTGACCATCTTGCACAGCTCTGTGAAATATATTTTAACTTGGCCATTAACTCAACACAGCTATATGCACTTTGCCAGTGTTCCTGGAATTATGAGGTTCGGAGGTTAGCTGTTGTAGCAAGACTGTGCAAGTTCTGACTAGAGGCATTTTTCTAATAGCTGCCCTGCTTTGTATATTAATGTCTTTTGAGGGATAATGATTTCATTACTTGCCTGCTACATTTCTAAAAGGAAAACGATGCTCATGTATTATTATATGTCTGAAAGCTTAATTTGTGGAAACACTTATGCTGAAGATCTGAAATCATAAATGGTGTGTGCATGCAATGCATAGGTGAAAGCATGACTGTAAGTACTCGTATACCAGACAACATGACTAGTGGGTTTATATAGTGTGAGGATGTTTTGCTTGTGTTGAGGAGGTCTTGTATGATGTATTTGTGTTTTGTTTATGTTTGAGGGTGGGTTCTGAGTATCACCGGAGTTGATTTACTACTGTTGTCTGTTATTTTTTAGTAACTACTGCACAGAGCCATCACTTGTAATCCACAATATCGTGATCTTCATGCGGTAAGTCTCTGTTAATTGTAACCCTTTCATCTGCAGTTTTTGCTGTCACTAATTATGTAAACCTATTTCATTCCTATGCTGCCAATGAGGTGGTAGTGCTGTGACTGTAACTTTGCTTTCACAACCTTAAATTGAAGCTACTTTATTTTATGGCAAATTCAATGAAAACAGTGAGATATCTGAAGAAACACTGGAAATATCTACAGCAGCCAAGAATAGTGCACATAGGTTCATAGGTTCATCAGTTCATACTAGGCTATCTGCCCTAGGGCATTTATAAGCCTAGCCAGAGTGTGTTTGGCTTTCGCCACCCATTTTAAATTAATTTTGCTATGCCCTTTTTCGAGGTTAGTATACTGTGCCTCTGTCTAGCAGTGTCACAGAAGTGATACCCGGGGTAAACCTACGATCTCCCATCCACTCATCAAAATTCCTCTTGAAGAGAGTCAATGAGGGACTCTGCCTAACCTGGACTGGGATTTTATTCCAGAGTGAAGGGAGCCTGTGGGTTATGAATCTGTCCCTCCAGCATGTCCTATTTATTTCAGTGCTGAAGTTCAAGTCTCTTGAGCGCGTAGCTCGATGGGATTTGGATTTTCTGAGGTGCAGCATGTCCATTAATTCCGGTTGGACATGGCTTTATACGTCAGGCACAGATCACCTCTGATCAGGCGGTATGCCACTGAGTAGAGCTGGAGTTTCTTTAACCGGGCAGCATATGGCATCTGTTTGAGCCCTTTGATCCTCTTGGTGAGGTACCTTTGAGGTCTTTCCAGTTGCTGCAGGTGTCTGGTAAGGTACATCCCAAAAGGGGCATTGTACTCAATTATGGGCCTGATGAGGGATGAGTAAAGAGGCACAATGACCTCCCCTGATCTAGATGTGAATCCCTTCATGATTAGGTGGGCTATATAAAATGTTTTTCTAACCACTTTGGCCACGTGGTTGTCAAATGAGAGAATGCTATCAACTTGGGTCCCCAGGTCCCTAATTACTTCTTCTGTACTTAATGGATTACCACCTATGTGGTAATTTGTGGCACTTTGTTTTGCCAAAGGGGATGACTATACACTTTTGGCATTTAGCCTGAGGCCATGGCTCTGGCACCAGTTGTCTGTTTCTATGAGGCCCTTTTGGAGGATGCTTGTGTCAGCTGGAGAGTCGATTATGGCGCCCAGTTTGCAGTCATCTGCGAACTTGGTCAGCCACAGTCCTTCCGTGTTGGCCTGTACCACTGAGAAATATATACCGAACAAGAGAGGTCCCAGGACTGAGCCTTGTGGGATGCCACTTGCAACTGGTTTGGAGTCTGACATGGCTCCAGCAATTCTAACCATGTGGGTTCTGTCCTTGAGCCAGTTTGCAACCCATCTAGTGACATAGGGGTTTATATTTAAGTTGGTGAGCTTATCTATAATGCCCGAGTGGGGTATTGTATCGAAGGCTTTGCGAGGTCCAGGTAGGCTGTGTGGACCACCTTCCCTCATCAATGGCCTTGGTGACTGTTTCAAAGAAATCAACCAGGTTTAAGAGGCAGGATCTGCCCTTAACAAAGCCGAACTGGGTAGGATCCAGTGTCTGTAGGTCCCCAATATCTTTATTTATGAGGTCCATGATGATCCTTTCCATAGCTTTGCAGACCAAGCTAGTCAGGCTTATGGGGCGATAGTTTCCAGGATCTGTTGAGGCACCACCTTTGTGGAGAGGGACCACTGTTGCTGTACGCCACTCTTTGGGTACATATCCTGTAGTAAGGCTGAGATTGAACAGTAGTTTTATGTTTGGGTTTAGCTCTTCTTGGAGTTCATGTAGGACGCAGCCAGGGACATCATCTGGTCCCATTGATGCTGTGTTTTTGCTTTGGAGAGGGTGGCTCTTACCTGATCATCTGAGATGTCAGGGGGGCAGCACTCTGCTGGGATAGATATTTGCCCTTTTGGTGGGGGGGAGAGTTTGCGCTGAACCTGTCAGCTAGGATGTTGGCAATGTCTGTGGGTTTGGTGTATTTCCTGTCATTTTGGACTAATTCTGAGCATATCTGGGAATTCCCACCCAGGTTCCTAACATAACTAAAGAAAGCCTTGTGATTATCCTTAGTGTCCTGTGCAATTTTTCTCTCGAAGCTGGCCTTAGACGATTTTATGAGTGCCCTTAGTTTTTGCTAATACTGATCAGAGATGCCTTCCCTTTTTGGGATTTTGCTTTATCATGTAGTAGCTTCCTCCTTCTATTGTATAGTTTGTTTATGGCTGGGGTCCACCAGACAGGACGTCTGCCTTTGGACGATTGGGTCTTGGTTTTATTTGGGATTGCATGATCCATGCATTCCTGAAGGTGTTCATAGAATGCATTTATAAAGGATTCTGCGGTCTGGGCCGTAGTTTCCACAGGCCCGGGGGCTTTGAAGGATTCCACCTCAGTTTTGAGGAGTGTGAAATTTGCTTTAGAGACGTTTTTCACTGTGGTTTTCAGGGCAGGGGGTGGAGTCGGGATGTGAATATCCAGTGAGATTAGTTTATGGTCTGATCTTACCAGTGAGGGATACACTTCTGGTCTGGAGCATAGAGTCCCCATGTTGGTGATGATCAGGTCCAGTATGTTTTCCCCTCTTGTGGGAGTGGTAACAAGTTGTTCCATAGCATTTGAGTTTATAAATTCTAGGAACCTTTGGGCTAGGGTGTTGGAGCTAGAGTAATGCTCCCAGTCTATGTTTGGGTAGTTGAAGTCACCCAATATAATTGTGTTTGGAGAGACCTTCATATTTTCCAGTGTTCTCAGGAAGGCCGAGTGGGGTTCCTGGGTTTGGGAGGGTGGTCTGTAGCAGGCTATAAACTGGAAGGCAGTTTTACCCACTGTTAGTTGCACATGGATAGTCTCTGATGCTTCATGCTGTGCCACCAACCTGGAAGTGTGGGTATCTTTGACGAATATTGGTACTCCCCCTCCTTTTGTGGTTCGGTCCAAGTTTTGGGGCCGAAAAGCATGGTATGAGGTATAACCTGGTAGTGCTGGGGTGCTCTCAGGAGCCTTGGACCAGATTTCTGTTACTGCACAGATATCGATGTTCTCCATGCTAAGGAGAGTTTCGAGTGCGTGCATCTTGAGATTTAGACTTCTGGCTTTGAGTAGCATTACTCTTAGTTTCTTATCCCTTGTGATACCTATGGAGGTGGGTTTGTCTTTTGAGCCTTACTAAAAAGGCACTATGGGGGTAGCAAGAGCCTTTGCCAATATCCAAAAGCCCAGGGGTGACAGGTGCAAGCCGTCCCTACCGAAGCATCGTGGCTTGTCGAGCATGTCATCCCATGCTGACAGGCATTGGATCCCCTTTGAATGACACCAATACTTAAGCCAATTGTTGAAATTGATCATCTTGTCTTCGTATTGTGGCATCATTCTTGGTGAGGGTAAGATGCTACTCAAGGTCAGGGTCATACCGGCCTGGGCTACATGCTCAGAGAGCTCCTCTACGTCTCTTTTCATGTAGTCCAAGGAGGTACATCTCAGGTCATTCACACCAGCATGGACAATGTCTGAGTCATATTTGTACTTGCCTTGGAGTGACCTGAGTGCTTGTGTTATGTGGCAGATCACCGTGACCTTCTCCTTGTTCAGCCTGGTGAGCGGGACGTCAGTGTGCCTGACGATAGAGTCACCTATTACAAGTGTATCAGGTGTGTTGTTTAGCCTTAAGGGCTGTGACTGTTCGGCACACTGGCTTTGTGAGCTATGTGTTGCACGTGTTTTGTTTTGGGGTAGCGGTTGCTTGGGTGTCTGCTTTGGAGGTGTCTGCTGCTTAGGCAGATTTTTATTTAGAGCCTCCGAGTATGTTTTTGTGTGTTTATGTGTTTTGTTTGCTGTCGTGGTAGGTCTATGTGAGACTGAAATTGTAGTGAGTGTCGTTTCCTTCTCCTCCTGACTGGTTTCGCCAGTACTGAGTTGATAGAGCTTAGCCTCCAGTATGCCTATATGGTTGCATCTCTCACATGTGTTGGAATTTGTTGGGAGGAGGAGAGGGTTGTCTGTGTACATGAGGCAGTTGTAACATTGCCTCAAGATTCCCAGATTCACCAGCTGGACCGGAGAGGAAATTGACAACTGACCTTTGGACATGCTAGAATAGTATTGGGAATTCCTTTATAATTGAAAAACAGGGCCAATGGGGAACAAGGCACTCAAGGGGAGTTTGTGAGGGTGTAGTGCTTTTAATTTTTTAGTGCTGACTTATATAATTGCTTTAGTGAGCAAGTGCCAGGTAACTTAAATGCAATGTGTTACAGGTAACTTAAATGCAAAAATGACAAACAGTAACTTTCTTTCAAGTGAAACAAGGAAATAAGTACAGTAAGCAATGCAGATATCACTAGGGATCCACAGAAGCACTGAAAAGCCACGTTTTAGGTAGAATTAAACTGAACATGAAACTGAAACTCAACATTTTGATGCTATACATAATGGAGGTATTTCTTCATATTAAATTCTTTATTATGAGGCAGATTATTTCCACATAGAAAGTCTGCACAAGAGTTTACACAGATGCTTGGTGATAGACTTGACACTACTAATATTTTGAAGATCCAGATGTTGCCGCCAAAAGGGTTAGAAGTATGCCACAGAAGGCATTTCTCTTCATTTATTTGTCACTTGTTTGATTCCCTTTTAATGCACTTTAAGTAGTGTAATGTGTTAGTGTTTCTACCTTTTGAAAAGTCTGTTGACATGAGATACTCTGATGTGACCCCTGAGATAGAGAATGCTAGTTGTTCTGTAGTGTGCATCATGCTTTGGATTTGTGGTGTTTTACGCAAACAATAATGCCCAACAGAGTGTGTGTTTCTGTGTACATAAAGCCCACCAAGAGGTGTTATGAGATCTGATGCCACAGGTGGAGGCTCTACACCCCTGGAAGGGCATTGTTTACACAATAATGCACAACCTCAAGGGCATTATTGTACTTACACAGTGGGCTATCAGTAAAATTGCTGTGTTTCACTTACTTAATATTGTTTATTGCTATATTTATTTTTATATATTTTTGTTTTAAGAATTGATAGAACTGTAGAATACTGGAATGAACTGTTAATAACTGGAAGAAACTGGAATTAATGTATTTATCTTTTAATTACCCATAAATGTGCTGAACAGGTGCCAGTCTTCTTGTACCTTTCAGAATAAAAGTCTGCATATATTGTAGTTCGGTTAAGAATATTTTATTATGTACAGTAGAGGTCAGCAATATCCAAATTAAATCTTACTGTCTCCATTATCAGTGCTGATAAACTGAAATATACTGACTTATAATGCCCCTAATGTCTGCACTCATTATACTGTCCGTAAATTCTGTACTCAGAATGTCAAATCTTACTGTCTTCAATAACAGTGCTGATAAACTGAAATGGACTAAATTATTATGTCCGTAGCTTCTGCACTCATATTTCATTCCTCCTGAATGATACAATTAATATTCTGGAATGCTTTATAATGACCTGACTTTTGCACTCACTCTCAAGTGTCTGTACCTAACTTCTGAGGACTACACTGTAATGACTTCCTGTTTATCAGTCCAAAGAACTAGTTCACTGTATTTGAAATATTTATTTATTTATTTCCAGTTTGATAACCGGGGATGTCCACTGGGCCCAAAAACCTGTTTTCAGAGGAGGCCCGGGGAGAAAAGCTCCATATTACAAACACATTGCACACTTAAAGCTCCATATTACAAACACATTGCACACAAACAATTTACAAACAAGTAAAAATAAAATTTTTATACAATTGCATTGTTAGCACAGAAAAAATACACATACATATGAAATGCCGTTGAAGTAAATCAGAAGAGAAGTGTTGGTATCTCCTAATAATACCAAACCATGTAAATTTCTGCACACTTCTTTAACCATGGTTCCCAAGCCTGTTTGTACTTAATGTATTGCACATTCTGTTAGTACATTTTATTCTTATCAGTATTCCTGACTAAAGCTGAAACACTCCTTTTGTATTGAATCTGCATGTAAAATGAGGATACACGTATGCATTAAAATAGCTGCATTTCTAGACTTGTGCAAAGAGAATGGATACTGTATTAACAAACTGCATTTAAATGAAACCTGATCTTACATTTCCTCCTAAGATACCTGAACAGGTATCTGTTTCTGTAGTTACTTATAGAGTGGAGACACAGGCCTGACCTTACATTTTCATGCCTATGCAAAATCTATTTTACTAACTGTATTTGTATAGGATTTATTTTTTAGCATTTGTTTCTGAAATTACTGAAATGGGATTTACTTCTGCAATTACTTTATAAATCTATTAATATAGTCTGCAAAGGATATCTGGTAAATTAACTTGCAATTTTAATTATGACCACTAGAGGTAACTTGAGCATTTATTTATTTTTATTTATTTATTTAACATTTATAGGCCGTGGTGGTGCAGTGGTTAGCATTGTCATCTCACAGCAAGAGGTTCTCCCGTTCGATTCTCGGCTGGAGCGCCTTGTGTGGAGTTTGCATGTCCTCCCCGTGGTCAAGTGACGTTAAAGACATGCAGGTAGGTGCGTGCGTGAATAGGCTTGCCTTCTTTGAAGGCTGGGCATCGGGCTGGCAACTTGGCACTGTAAAAATCCACTGCCAATCATTAGCGGACGGGAGTTCTGCTGTGGCGACCCCTAACCAGGAAAAGCCGAAAGACTGTTTATTTAACATTTGTTTACTGGGAAAGTCTGACTTGGGACGGAACCAGTTTTCAGCGGAGGCCCAGGGAGAAATGTTCCAGACACATGTCTTTGAATTGTGGGAGGAAACCGGAGCACCGCAGGAAACCCACATGAACACAGAGAGGACATACAGACTCCGCACAGAAGGCACCCCAGCCGAGAATCAAACTGGAGAACCTCTTGCTGTGGGGCAACATTTATGGTTTAATTATTTGAAAATCTTTTGAACTGAAGTCTATTAACTTTATTTAATTATAACTAGGCAATTCTTTAATGTGTTATAATTAGTAAACTTTTTTTTTCACACCTATAAGATATATGTATTTTGAAGCATAATTATCATCCTGTATTAACATGTTTTTGTAAATTTTCAGCTAGATTTGTTACTAATATTCCTATTTACCTTTTTAATTTTTGAGTACTATAATAGATATCTGCCTTTTAAATTTGTGCCTTAAATATTCTGTAAATACCCATGTGTTGTAAAATAGTTCCAGTGCCTAATGTTTGAACTTGCTGTAGTATATGTAAATAGTGGTGGATAAAGTATTTTATATCCAAAATATAACATTTTCAAAAAATATTCAGATATTTACTTCATTTTTGGTCCCTTACTCCTAAAGTGTGTGGTTTAAATAACAACGTACATTTGAGTCTCAGACTTTATTTCCTTCAGAAAATTCATGCTAACACAAATCCTGTTGTTAAGCAACTTTCTAATTTTATAAGAGCAATAGTTAAAATCTGTCTGATTTTGCACCTTTGTTCCCCCTTTATTTTAACCTTTATCAAGATTTCTTGAGCTAAAAGGTCAGCAGGTATGCATACCTCTTAACAGCTGCTGCTGCCATTGTTTGATCGCTCTCACTTTCTCTCTGTTCTCACGCACACACAAACAGACATCCGCTTTCATACACACAAGTGGTGTACCACAAGGATCTGTCCTTGGCCCTCTACTGTTCAGAATTTATTTGTCAGAAGTCCAGGCAAACGTAAATATCCTTTTGCTGACCAAGTTCACTGATAACTGCAAATTGAGAACAATCACAGAGACCCCATATGATACTAATATACTGCAGAAAGGACTAACGCAGACAGATGATTGGTGCCAAAGCCATCAATTGAAACTAAATGCAAAAAATGCATTTAGACTGCTATCTAGTCTAGAAATTGTCCGTCTAAGGAGTGCTGTATATGACCAAACAATTACTTTAATTACCTATTAATAACATACATCACATGTTCCTTACTCAAAATGACATGAAACTCTTGCAACAAGCTTTTCATAGGAACTGCTATGTTTGAGCCATTAAGAATAAGAGCATTCAATCTCAATGAAAACATAGCTTTTTTTCTTTTTTGAGTGGTCCTTGCTGTATATGTAAGCTTAAAGCTCTGCAGGTTACCCTGATATACTTACTGTACTGTCTCTTGTGAGTATCCCTAAATGTTCCTGTGCACGTGTCTTGACTGTTGTCATTGTTTTTGCTATAAAATAAGCACAAGATGCAGATAATGGCATAAATCAGTGTCAGTGTAGTCAAGCCAAATTGGATTTAACATCTGACATCATTCCATTTGTGGTCCATTGTATATTACTACTGACATTTATCTACACAGTAAAAACTGCATCAACATAGTTACTTTCTTAGTATCTGTAAAGCACGGCCTTGCTAACTAATTCATAACATAAATAATTGCAAATGCATAATAATAACAATGTTCTATGCCAGACTTTCTGTATTGCAATAATAAATAGGAGGTCCTACATGCAAGCCTTCCTTTAATATAGAATGTGTGAGTAGTACACTTCAGTGCTTCTTTATTCATTTTGCAATTTTCTCATCTTCATTCTTGTTAACAAAACAAAATGGTTCTCTGTTGATGACTCACATGTCCTAACTCACAAGGCATTTTTTTTATCCTTGGGGATAGTGCAGCATGTCCATAACCAACTGCTTACCACTGTCTTGGCCTTTTCAAGAAAGCACATCATTGTCGCCAGCTGGAGTTATAAAGCATTGGCTCTAAATTATGGCCACTGTTGATGTAACGCACCGACTCCATGTGCAAAATGGAAAAAAGCAGGGTGATGTAGGTTGGACATCGTTGTTTCTGCTAAGAGCTTTAACCTTAATAAATTCTCCATGAGGCAATGCATTAATTAATTCAGGAATGTGAGAGCTACTTGCATGAGGGATGTCCCATCCATTAACTATGTACATGGTCGATATTCACATACAGAGCCTTAATATCAACAGTCTCACATTAAAACGCTAATTTCTACATGATGTAACTTTTTTCAAAGATTTTTTGAATCCCTAATATAAGAAATGAATTTTTGTACTGGTCCAGTGATGTTTACTGTATACTGCTAGATAGTCCTAGAAATGGTTTTAATTTAAAATTGTTTGATAGAAATTAATGTTCATGTCCTGCACAAACATTCTACATTATTGCTCTCTGAACAATTGTGGAAATTGTATAGAACTGTAAAATTACCTCTAGTGCTCTATTAATTACTCATTGTTTTCCAGAATCTTCTGATTACATATTTTATGTCTACTTCCTTGTAGAGTTTGTAATTCACTTTCAGAAACATAGTTCTGAGATTAAGTAATACCCTCTACAATCTTGGTAGTGCCTTATGGAAGGACATTTTGAACATTCTTTCCAAAGTTTTGTAATCTGTTTCCACTTGAACCTCTCTGTCATAGGTATTTCTCACATCCATGTACTGTAGTTTCCAATTTCCATTTTTTTATGAGCTTATCTGTTTTCTAAATCTGAAAACATACTCTTTTCCACAGGCAGCTAGTCTATTCTCTTGTAAGACTACAGCTCCTTTGCCATTCTGACCACAGTATACTTGCAACATAACTGGCTTATTAAATAAACAGTTCACATAAGTCAGGCCAGCTTCCAGTACAATGAGAAATTACTCCAGGCAAGAGGAAAGGAAAAAAAATAGTAACATAACCAATTTGTCACTGTCTGAACATTTGACTTTGTTTATTAAAGCCATAATGAACTTTTCCATAGTCTTGCAGATGAGGCTGGTCAGACCTGCGTCTCTCTGATTTCCCAGTTCTGTTTTTTTATGGGGAGAACAATTGTCCTCCATTTGTCAAGCACACACAGCCCATTTGGAGGCTGATATTAAATACCTCTGTAGGAGTCTGGTTTCATTTCAGGCTGGCCTACAAACAGCCCAGTATTTTATCCTCCCTAGAAGCAATGTTCTTGGCCCTGGATAGTGCCTGGAGGACTTGTTCATGGGAGATTTGAGGGGGTATAGGTGCAGGTATGAGATCTGGGAAAGTAGGTGTGGGGATAAAATTACAGTTAAATTTATCCACTAGTAGATTGGCTATGTCCTCTGGGTCTGAATATGTGACATCATTTACTGTTACTTCTGCACAGTGCTGGGCAGTTTTTAAATCCTTCTAACATAGTTAAAGCAGACTTTGTGTTTGTGTTTGTCCTTTGACTGGGTATCAGTTATACCTCATATCTGGCTTTGGCTGATTTGATCTGGTTCCAAAGTTCTCTGGTAAGTTTAGTAAGAGCTTTTTTTTGCATTTTGAAAGTTCCATTTTTATTGTTTTTTCTTATTTTATTGTAGAGCCTGTTTGTATTTGTGTGCCACCCTGGGTGATTATTTTTGAATTTGGTGGTGTATTTAGTTCGGAGCAAACAGATGCATCTATGCAGCTGTTCACATGTACATAGAATTTATCAATAAAGTATTTTGCATAAGCAGTGGGGTCATTGAGTTGGAAGGGGATGTTGAATCACTCAGTTTCAGTAGATTACCCTTGGCATAATCTGCAAGTACCTAGGTATCAGAGAATGCTTCTGGCTTCAGCCTTAAATTGAACATGACTGATCTATGGTCCATTTTAAACAGGTAGTTACAATTGGTAGGGAGCAGAGCTGTTCCATATTGGCGTAGTCCAAATCAAGGATTTTATCAACTCTGGTTTATATGCATACTAACCGGTCCAAAGAGTTTGTATTGATGAAGTCAAGAAATCTTGGGCATTCATGTTAGGGGATGTATATGTCTCCCACTTAATTGAGGGGTAGTTGAAATCCTCTAGGAGAATGGTGTTTGGCTTAATGCATAGGGACTCCATACTAGTTAGGTAGCAGTTATAGACTGAGGTAGGAGTTATAGACTGAAGGGGACATAGAGAGGGTCCTATAGTTATCTATGATGTGATAAGGGGCCTTGCTAATAGTAAGCTGGACGTGGAAGAATTACAGATTTTTATCTTGTCTAATTAGTCTTGTTAAATATGGCAATGCCACTTCCTTTAGTGCCTTCATCTAATGTGGTGGGCCTGAACGTGTGGTAGTCTTTGGAACCCTACATTGATGGGATGCTCTCAATGGTTTTGAACCAAGTCTCTGTTACAATACATATACTGCTAGTTTTCAGAGTAAGATGTGCTTGTAGGGAGTGGAATTTTTTGTTCTGGCTGATGGCTCCTAGCACTGACCAACAATATGTTTGTTATTCGGATTCTGTTCTGTTATGTTGAAAGCTTTTCAGGACTGATATTTCCTAAAAAGACACTATGAAGTTGGATAGTTTTAGCAAGTATGCAAAAGGCTTGAGGGGATAGGTGCAGACCATCCCTGGAAAAGCAGTTAGAACTGTTTACCATCTCATACCAGGCTGACATATATTGGACACACTTTAAATTGCACCAGAGGCTAAGCCAATTGCTGATGTCAATCTTTTTATTCATATTGTGGCATCTTTCTTGGTAATGGTAAAATGCTGCTGAAGGCAGGGGCTCATACCTGACTCAGACACATATTCCAAGGGCTCCATCATGTCTCTCTTCATATAGTCCAGAGAGGCACCCCTGAATTCATTTACACATATGTGTACTATGACTGTGTCATATATGTACTTGTGCAATGACTTAAGTGACTGTGTGGTATGGGGAATCCTACCACCTGTCAGACAACTAATTGTGACCCACTTTGTGCACAAATTGGTTAGTGGTGCATCACTGTGTTTCACAGTAAAGTAATCTGTGACTAGGATGTTTTGAATTGTGTGGAGGTTTACCTCATGGGTTTTTGAATTGACAAGGTTACAAGGTGTGTGTGTGATATGTTTACTTTGGTTCTGTGTGGCACTGACAAACTGTTTGTCATTTGTAATATCTTCACATGAGAGTTTTGCCTCCAATAGCATTAAAATAACTGCATCTCTCACAGTGTGCTAGTTTGTTTTAGTAGATTGTCAGCAAACAAGAGCATTGCTATATTGTCTCAGAATGCCCATTTCAACTAAGTTGGCTACAGAGACAGTTGGAGAGTGCAGATCCATGGTCCCAGGTTCTTACTAATGTGGGCTGAAGGGTAAGTAATACCTATGTGGCCTGCAATTGATTACTGGAGGTACTCTGTCTCTGGTGCTGGAGATAGTGCTGGTCTCAACACAGATGCATGCAGCCAGGAATCCAGGATCCTTAGCTCCTTTTTTTACCAGAAGCAAAAGAAAAGCATTAATTCCAAGCTGCTTTCTAAGAAGTAGTGTTATCCCAGATGTTGTGTTCAGTACATTTGCTATAGTCTTTTTTTGATAGATACTCTGGATAGAAACTACAGCTACTGGACACACAGACATCCAGTCTGCACAAAGGCCTTGAATAAGTTTTCAGCAAAACTGCAACCAGACTACTCAGTGAAGTCCCGTACTCACTGCCTAATCAGATACCATCAGGAATCAATACCCCTCTGCTCCTTCTCTCACCAGAAGCAAAGAAATCACATTAATCCAAGAGGGCTGCAAAGAAGCAATTTTCAGGATTACAGTGATTGGTAATCTCAAGGAAGACTAGGAAATAGTGTTCCTCTGCTCCTTCTCTCCCCGGGACAAAAGCAGAAGCACCATTCCCAGACTAATTTCTGAGAAGCAGTCCCTGTCCTGTCCAGTGATTAGTAGTGTAGTCCGAGATGTTACAGAGATTAAAAGTAAGCTGGAAAACATAATAATAGTGTGAACATTGCTACATGCACTAAGTGAGTAGGATGGTATGAAACGGAGGATCCTGCTATTTAGATGTCTACTGCATGGCAGACAGCATTGCCAGTAATTGACTGCAAACATCATAGGCATTACCTCCCTTCCACCCTCTTTAGAATGAGAAGATGAGATGTGATGAGGCAGTGAGGAACTTCCAAAGTAAAATTTACAGTAAAAGTAAAAGTTTAAAAGTACAACATGAGGCAGGATCATAGTTCAGGCACCCTGACATTACAAAGTGAGTTGTATATTACATTCTTGCCAGACTAAGCTTATTTTTGTTCTAATTTAATTTGAAATGTCATCATTTAATTTAATAGCTGTTTCAGCCTCTTGTCATACCTCTGCTGTTAATGAAATGGCGAATTGAATCGCTCCCTTCCAAATACTGTATTAATTACACAATATTTGTTAGAAACCAGTTTTCATCTTGTGTTGAGAAAAAAAAACAATATTTGTTGACTGCTTCATCAAATGTAAACACTGTGCAGTGCTCCCTCTCTCTGTCTTAGTTTGTATCTCGTAGCTGAATACGAAGGTGAATCTTATTTTTATTCACAACACTGACATCTTATTCACTCTTTCTTCTGGTTGTAATTGTTTAATAACATACTGTATGTTGTTGTGTCTTTCGGCTTTTCCCGGTTAGGGGTCGCCACAGCGGAACTCCGGTCCGCTAATGACTGGCAGTAGATTTTTACATGCTGGGTTGCCAGCCCTGACGCACAACCTTCAACGAAGGTACACCCATTCATGCATGTCTCCATACAGAAGACGCTCTAGCTGAGAATCGAACAGGACAACGTTTATCTGAGAGGCAACAACGCTACAGCAGCACTACCACCGCAGCATTAATAACATACTGTATGTATGCTGTTTCATTTTTGTTCTGCTTCTGAGCATTGTAAATATTTTTCTTTGGGCATAAATCTCTTAACACTAGACCATGTAATCAATATAGTTGTACTTGACATCACTGCATGACTGTTGCACAGCATCTGAAAAGTGTTTTTGATACTGAGCATGGGCAGTCTTTGCCTTTACAACACAAATTTCTAACATTTCTAGCCTCTGACAAGCAGCATGACACAATGTTAGGGGGATTTGCTGTTTAAGGGCAAATATTTGAAAATCAAGACTGACTTCTTTATTATTTTACTAACATTCCAATAGTTTCTGACCTAATGATGCCACCATGTGACCAGAATAGCTTAACTATGTGCACAACAGTACTCTTTTGACTATTTTCTAACCTAAAACCTTTAAATATTTTCTGACAAAATGATACACACTGCACCAGGACATGATTTGAGTTCAATATTCTGTTAATTACTTCTCAAGTTTGGATTGACAGTCAGCTTTTCACTTGTGTCTCACTGTCTGTGATGCATTTTACAATTACATTGTATCAATTATTTTGTATCTGCAAACAATTTATTTTCATATTTGCATTCAACATGCAAATGCTTTTAAACATGCTTATTTTGCTTTTAGAGATATTTGAAAAATATCCTGTGTAGTACAGAGTCTGCAAGATTGATCAGAGGCTAGACCATGCATTTTGTCATTTGTTGATCCTTACCTATTGTACCTGAATTAAAACTACATAAGCACTTTTGTTTGGATCCTTTCTTGGTTATACTCTACTTAACCTTGGCTTTCTTTTTCATATTTATTACATTGCAACATAACCTGTCTTTATTTCTCTTTTCTACCTTATTTGACTCGCATTTATTTTAGACATGTATATGCTGCATTTATTTTCTTAGCTGTGCATTAGTATTTCACTTGTTTTCAGTATGTATACATTTTTTATTATAAAGGTCAGGTCTGCTTCTGTTGAAAGTCTCTTATAATAATTTCTTATACTACAAATTGTTTTATTTCTCATGTTAGCAAATCATGCAGCTCATACAATTCATTGTCTTTTGAGCTATTCTTCAGGTCATTAATATATGCAACTGTACAAAAGAGCATATGTCTAATGCATGATGGGTACCTTGTGAAGTGTCCATTACTGAATTTATGTTTAAATGGTATTTTGCCATTCTTATCAAAAAAGTTCTGGAAAGCTGTTCACTGACTCTCTTCTGTAAATCCACTTGCAGTGAGAAATAAATGAAATTTCTAAATCTAAAGCTTCAAGGTTTCCTTATAGAAGCATGTGCCTTCCAGGAGGGTGCATCTACATATTTCCGCTATGCATTATAATTCTGTAGGTCTCAAAACAGTGATTGCTGTTGATAATAAATATATCTTTACTGATGCAGATAAATTTCTTCAATTCTAAGAGCTATTTTTCTACTGTTTGATATTATGTCATGTCAGGCTTAAAGAGGTTTAATAAGTTACACAGAGAGGCAGTGAATATGGTCTAATGTTCTGTGAAATCTGTTTTGCAGACTGAATTATCTGGGAAATCTGTTTATGACATGACATGCTAATTACTGTAGGTAGCTCATTATCATTTAAAAGTATTGGCCCCGTGTTTAACAAGTGAAAAACAAAATTTGTGTGTGTGTAAAATTTCTGGTAAGACTATAATGCAAAAAAAAATATTTTGTCCAAACCATTTTAAGAATGATTTGTTAACAGCCGCCCTCTTTCAAGAAGAGGGGAATGTTATACAACTGCGAAAAGATGTTACAGCAGCCACTTGTCAATTTTATAAAGTTCTGAGACCCTTATGAAAAGTTCCAGTAGAATGAAGAAACAGACTGATTGCATTGTCTAACCTCTTAATCAGTCTCATTGGAAGCACTATTGAACAGTCTGACTAACCTGCTCTTTTCTGTGAATCTGCTGGTCCATTCAGTGACAGAGACTTGAAACGCAGCCCCCTTACTGGGGTTTCAGGTGTAGCTGCTAGAGATCATAGGACATGCTGTTTGCAGTGCTTTCAACATGGATCATCAGCGTCTAACCCATTTATACATTCATACTGATCTGGTTACTCCTGGCCACTAGTGATGTTGCTAGGCAAATGCTGATTGACTGGAAGTTTCCCCAATGAAACCTAAAGAGTAAGGCAGTCAAAAACATAGCTCTCAAACTCTTGGCATAAAAAATCTGGGCAAAGTTAAAATATGGGGGGGGGGGACAAAGCCCTAAAAATAGGGTCAAATTTTAAATAATGCTCTTATAAACTTAAAAACTTGCTAGACTAAAAGGTCTTGCATTACCATACATTTTCCGAAGGATATGAAGTCCGAAACTCAAATGCCTGTCATTATATAGTGAATTTAACCTCAATGATTTTCCAGAAAAATCCAGAAAACCACAAATTTTATTGGGAAAAGACCAAAAATATGAGGCAAAAATTTGGACATTCTGTGAAAATCTGGACAGTTGAGAGGTATGGTCAAGAATAACATTAAAAGGGAGTTTTCCAGCAGTTAGTGGTTAACTGGAATTAGGTAGTATGCAGTTAAAGATGTACACTGGTTCCAAAATGGATGTGCAAGTCATTTTTGTACACAGGTAATGAATCTGTCACTAATTGACTTTGAGAAGATGACTAAAAAACTTGTTTTATGTTCAGTCACCAATTCAAAGATAAGCTATGTGATGTGGTTTTACAGGGGAGTGCATTCCAGTCATAAACTTTCCAATGTCTGAGGGTATTTTCAATTCATTATGAGGAAAATAATTTGCAAAGCCTGAAATATGTTAACAAATGTATGGAATGGTAGTACTGCAAGAAGAGACAGCATTCTTGCAATAGTGTCATTTTACTTACCGATTTTTTCTTACCTTCTCTCTCTTTCAGTACCACAGTTAAGGTTTTGTACCTAAAAAACAAATATCAAGATTCCCTGGAATGGTATCAGTACATCGACTGTGGGGCACATTACTCCAGCATATAAAAATTCTCCTAACTGCCAAAGCATATTAAACTTAAAGTGGTTATGTTTCACTTGTATTTCATTGGGAAGACAATAAAAGTTTGTCTGCCACCTGCTGCTGTTGCTTTACATGTAAAAAGTTAAGTGTTATGCTGTAGTTTGATTAAATGTATGTTTTGCAAAGTTTTTCTACAACTTTTGGTATTACCTTACATGCAATAAAATTTAATTTTATACTGTACCTTGAATGATGCATGTTTTATAACATTAATGATTTAACAGCAACTTAACCATAAAATAAGCAAAAAACTGGTTGGACAGATTCAAACTTACTTGGACAAAGTATAAAAACATGGCCAAAAAGCACATATTGGCTAAGAAACTTAACACAAAAAGTCAAAAGAACCTAACATACTACCAAAATTAGTGTAAAATCCCGATTGATATCTTAACATGAATAGTAATATATGCTAAAGATAGATAAAGATCTTAAATAGATTCAGGAGTGGTAACAGCTTATATGGTGACCACTTGTATATATGTACATACAGTATAGGTAGTTTAGTTTTTTTGTTGGTGTTGAATTTCAGGACCATTTCATATTATACTACTAGTATGTGCAGGTAACATGTTACTTTAAAATCTTACTACTGTTCGAGTCACAAATATCTCAATTTTAAGATAATCCTCTGATGTAGACTTGATTTCTAAATTGAAGTATGTTTTATTATACTGTCCAAATGTCTAATTATATTAATCTGGTCATATTGTGTAAACAGTAACATCAACAGTTTTTGTTCTGACTCTTTGTGTTGATATTATGGAAAACAAATAAAAAGAAATTTGAGGGAAAAAAACATAAAATAAGCAGGTATAGCCATCCATCTATCTATCTATCTATCTATCTATCTATCTATCTATCTATCTATCTATCTATCTATCTATCACCCCTTTTAACCATTCTTGCACATGGGGTCAGGGTGTCACTACAACAGTGACAATCATCTAGAGTTAATTTTTACCCCATTGGGTGGCTAGCCCTGCTGCAGTAGTTCTTCCACACCACACACTGGCATACACACTTGCACCTATGGCCACTTTAAAGTGTATAATCCACCTACTGCCTGCCTTTGGAATGTGGGAGGAAACTGGAGTATCCAATGGGAACCTGTGCAAGTACAGGGAGGACATGTGGAGTCCTCACAGAAGCCATTGCAGCTGAGAATCGAACGGGAGAACCTCTTGTTGTGATTTGACATTGCTATCTTTTGTGCCACTGAAAAAAATAAAAATAAACTGATCTTTTTCTGTGTACGTGTTTTGTTCCCCTCACATTTACCCATCCCATCACCAGATTTTCATCACTTACTGTCTTTCTTCATTATTATTGCTAAGCATAACAGCATCCATTGACCCTTTCTAGTTTCTTCAGTCTACAACCTTTCACTGCACGCCCTCACATTTCTTTAAAAGAAGGGCCTGTAGGTCATGAACAGTATAAAGGACCAAGGAGTGACCTTTGTTGTTGCAGATTGTGTCCTATAGCTTGTCATCAATACACCTGCTTGTGCATAGCTGCTTCCTTGTATACATCCATTTAGGTGGTCAGTCTAGCTTCCTTAGCTCAGAGGATGCAATATGATGGGTATGAATGTCACATATTTTCCTGCATGTTATGCCTGAGCATGTTGTCACTGCTTCTTCAGTTTCTGTTTTGCTGCAGCAAATAAGTTAGCTTAAAAGTGTATTTCCCATCTTTCCCCAGCCACCTGAGTGGGATTGCAGGAAACTGGCCAGTTTATCCTAGCCTTTCTTTGAGTCCTGGTAGTCTAGCCTCCTTTTGTAATTCGTGTGAAATAATTGAATATGCTACCACATGCCACTGGGATGGCTTTGCTATTATATTCTTCCTGTTTTCCTAGTGTCAATGTTTTGGTGCTTCAGGTTCTTATTTACAAAGTCTTCTGTTATGCTAATTTCTTCACATTGCAGCCTTAGAATGATGATTGAACACACAAAATACTTAAGGGAAGTTATTTTAAAAAGATAGTATTTGTAGGATCTGTTGAAGGTCCTCCCTTACAAAGGGGAATGTCCTCCATTCATGTGACACAAAGCCTACTTTAAGATTATAGTTAAATAATGACTCCAGGCGTCCTGATAAGTTATATTTTAGACTATTCAAGAGGCATCCTGTGATGTTATCCAGGCCCATTGAAGCCATGTTCTTGGCTTTAATGAGTGCAGCCAGTACATTCGTCCTAGTTATAACAGGACGGGTTATGTTTGAGGGAATGGTTGAGGGTGAGAGGGGAGTAAAGTTGATACTAAATCTGTGCTATAACACATTTGCTATATCGCCAGGCTCAGTGAATGTTCAGCACATTGCTGTGTGTTGCCCTTGAGGTTTCTGACATAGCTGAAGAAGGCCTTATGGTTATCTTTCACCTCTGAGGCTATCTTAACCTCACGTTTGGCTTTGCTTTGCCCATTTACTTCAATGAAAGTGTTTCTGTTTTTATGGGAATTACCATTCCTTATTTTTGCCATATTTTTTTCTTTTGTTGAATATCCTGTTTAATGTGGATTGCCACCAAGATGGTTTGCTTCTAGGCTTGTCCTGGTCTTACTTCTGGTAGGTAAGGCAGCCTCTATGCAGCCATTGACATGGTTGTACAGAGTTTCTGAGAGTAATTCAGCATAGGCTGCGTGTTGTCTGGGTCTGGAGGCGCATTGAATTTTGGCAATCCATCACTTAATAAATGGTAATGTGCCGTGGAATATTTTCTAACTGTTACTGGTTTTAATGGGGTTACAGAGTTGATTTTGAAGTAGACAGCTTTATGGTCGGACCGTACCAGGGAGGATGAGACATGGGGGGGGCAGTGCTGCTTTCCTCCATATTTGTAAGCACGAGGTCCAGTATGTTGGAGCCTCTAGTGGGTGTATTTCCTATTTGGTCAAGTGTGTTTGTATTAATCTCTGTGCCATTTGAGGCTGTGTAAGATTCACAGTCTGTATAGGAGTATTAAAGTCTCCTTTGAGTAGGGTGTTAGGTTTGATGGTAAAGTGTCTTCAGTAGGTCCAAGTATGCATTGTGAGCTTCTTGGGACATGGAGGCTGACCTGTAGCTGGCTAGGATATGGTACAGGATTTTGTCTATGGTGATCAGCACATGGAGGAACTCCAGGACATCATCCTGCCTGACCACCCTAGAGGTATGCTTGTAACTGATGTATATTGAGACATCTCCTTTAGCCCTTTTCTGTGCTGCTACTAGTCTAAAAGACTGGAAGGCACTGAAACCTTGAACTACCAGGGTACTTTGTGTCTCTTTAAACCATATCTCAGTAACTGCACAGATGTCTGTGTGTGAGGAGGACTTGGAGGGTGTGTAGTTGTTTGTTTAGGCTCCTGGCATTGAGCAGTAGTGCCCCAAGGTTCAGTTGTGTTGGTTTTGCTATGTTAGTAAGTTTGTCATTTTGGCATTGCCTAAAAAAAGGCACTTTGGGTGTGGGTAAAGTTTTATTTGAAATCCTAAGAGGCGAGAGGTGCAGACTTTCCTTGGCAAAGCAACACAGTCTGTTAATGTCCTCCCAAGCTGACAAATATTGGATCCCTTGAGAATGACACCAGAAAGGCTGCCAGTTGTTGAAATTAATAATTTCTTGCTGATATTGTGGCATCATCCTTAGATATTGTAATATGCTGTTCAATTCTAGGCTCATACCAGCCTGACACACACAGTCTGAAAGTTCCCAAATACCTCCCTCTTTTCATATAGTACAGGGAGATGCATCCTCATTTACACCTACTTGGACTATAATGTAATCATAGTTCTGTGGTATCTGTGGAGTAATGATTTGAGTCCATGCATAACTTGGTGGATTTCGGCTCCAGATAAGCCACTAACAGTAATGTTCTCCTTGTTCAGGCTGGCTATAAGGGTATCATTATGTCTAACAATGGAGTGCCCTATGATAAGAGTTCTGGGAAGTGGGTTTGCTTGCCTTAGGAGCTTAGTGTTTGTCATCTGAAATAACTGTAAAGGTATATCTTGGTTGCCCACCCTAGGACTGCCAGGATCAAGTCTCTTGAGACCTTCAAAGATTATTTCTTAGATCTTGTTGCAATGTCCCATGAAATAATGATACATGTTTCATAGCTGCATACAACCTCTCACTAGCTCCTCGCCATATTTTAACCACATCTGAAGTCTGCCCACCTTCATTCACTTCCTTAGGCTTGATCTGTAAATAATCACAAATCTGTAGTATTGATATCTTTAACCCACAGGCAGCCTTCAGCAAATTTGAGTCTTCTGACAAGTTAACAAAGAACCCACTTCCCACGTCTTCTGATCCCAAGAACACATGGTTCTCCCTCTCTCTCTCTCACACACACACACACACACACACACACACACACACACACACACACACACACACACACACACATACACACACACATGGTCTCTTTCAGAGTCCTTGTCTAATGTAACTGCTGGGAACATCTTCATTATGGCAGCAGTGTAACCTAAACCCCAGATCTACTCAAATCCGAAGCCATAAGAACAGAAAGCTAGTACTCGGATAGAGGGATGCAGCAATCACTCTCACACTGATAACCTGGTGCCAGATCCACAAAGGGGTTCTGTAAATGAGGCTTTCTCTTCAGCTCCACTCTTTTCTAAGCTGCACCATAGAATAGTATCCCCCAAAGCAGAACACCATGTTAGATTAAGGACCAACAAACATCAAAAGGTTTCTCTAAATTATGCTTTCTCTTCAGTTTCAGCCTTCTGAGTCGCACCACAGATTAGGGTTTTACAAAGAAGAACTTTTCTGTGCTGCACAGGATAATGACATTTCAAATTAGGAACCATGAAACATCTGTTAATAACAGATGCATAGAGTTTCTGAACAGAAGCCTTCAAACACCCACTGTTACAAAGAATTAATCTTCCATACTGAGACCTGATATTGGTACAATGTAGCCCAAATAAAGAACATGTTGAAAAGACATCTTGATGGCCAGAACCCTCAAAAAAACTGTCCAGGGACAACAATGTCCATCTGTGTAAGATGGCCTAACATTTCGACTCAACATTCCTGAAGTAGGAGTTAAAACTCTAGTGAGGCCAGGATTCATATACATACGCCTATATGTAACTTCATTTATGTCTTGCTCTGCAGAAAGGAGAACTCTAACCCATTGTAGCACACTGTAATTAATAAATAGAATTTCTCTGTTTTATCCTTATTTATTTTAAATGCAGAAAAGTCCACAAAATGTTTTGTCTTTTTTAGAAACCATCTCAAACCCCAAAAAAGTATCCATGAAGTAAAAACAGACTATAATCCACCAATAAAGTAAATGTTTGCCCTTCCCTACAGAACTTCAGTCTCTTTAAGTCACCTTTCTTATTTCTGTGCCAGAGGTTCTGTGAAATCACGCTGGTGTAGAGAAATTTAAGAATCCTGCCTTATGATGCAGACACACCCCACATTAACTCTCCCATGTATCCAGGCCTCCTTACACAGACCCTTCAGCATATCAGTGAATTGTCTCAGGAAACAAGATCTGCCAGGGATGATGAAATATAAAAGGCCAACTGACTCTGTGAAAGACCTTATTTGGCAGCTAATGAATCACTCTTGGTGTTGTGGTAGCCTCTTTTAACAAATTACAATGTCAGTTGAAGCTAAGTAGCTGTCGGGCACAACATATGTATTCCAGCATTATCTTATGAGAAACAGAAATTTGAAATGAAAGATATTAAACCAATGTCCCCTCTGCTGAATTTTTGGTGGCAAAAGTCCATCTTAATGATCCCATGGTACTTATCAAAAAGTGTAGGGGAGCTTTATTTATATTGCATCATAATTCAATATTTGCACATTATTTCTATTTTTCTTTTTTAACATAACCACTTTTCTTACATTTTAACATCCTAACAAAGTAAACTTTCTATTTTTCCTTACAGTTAATCCTTGTTCACAACCATAACTTTATTCTTAATGCTCTATATTGTACCCATCAAAATTAGATCTATTTTTCTTCTGTTGGCATCTTTGTAACATTACAATATAACAAAATGTCAGCGTTTATTTCCTAAAAATAAAAGTCATATGTACAATCTTCATGATTTTTTTTTCCAAAACATTTTCATCTTTCAACACTATGTTAAGGCATGATCCATTGTTTCATGTAGATTGCAAATCTTACATAGTCTTTCATTTTTGTTGCTTACATCTCATTTGTACCTTTACTTGAAGTTGTCCATCATTAATCTCCACAGAAAATCACTTATTTCTTCCACTTTGAACCTTTTCTGCCTTTCATAAGAATATTTTTTTTCTCTCTAGTAAATGTTTCCAGGGAGATAATTGCTCTTGGTTTATAGTTATTAAACTCTGTAAATGTGCTCCCTTTGTGCAGTGGTATGATGCAGATTTTCTTCCACAATGATGGGACATATTCTGCTATGGGCCTATTAATTTACATGGACACAAGGAAGGCTGTGACTTCTGTGGCCATTTTTAGGTAGTCTGATGGTAGTTGGTCTACAGTTACAGAAGTAATTTTTAGTTTCAGGATCAACTTCCTTATGAGTGAGGTAGGTACAGGACTAAAATTGAAGAGGTGTGGGTGGTTTTGATTGGACAGGGGTAGAGAGAAGGGGGCAGATATACTGGTGTCTAAGACAGAGAATATTGATGGTATAATGTAGGAATTAAATTGTGTGGGGTTAGAGTCTGTTGTATTGTCTGAGAAAAGAATGCATTCATTAATCACAACTCCACCATCATTTCTGTTAGCATATAACACACCTTGCTTAATTAGATTTAGCTTTGAACATCATATGACCCAAAATATTATGTCTAGCAACTGTTTTTTTACATGCTGGAAAGGCATATGGTTTCCCCAAATAAGTCCATTTCCATAATAAGTATGAATCATGTATACTGTTTTTAGAAGACATGTTAAAAGCTTTCCACATCACAGTAATGATTCTAACTTCCTGTATAATCTCTCCCCACTGCTTCTTTCTCACTTCCTGCTGTCCAAACCTCACATATAACTCACACATCACATTACTGAAATATGTCCAATTATTTTTGTCACAACCCCAAAATCCTTGCTTTTCTCTTGACTTAACTTTAATCCAACCTCCCTTAACATATCTTCCAGTATTCAAATTCTTTCTTTCAACCAACCCTTAGTCTTTGTGTTAATCACCAAATCAGTGGCATCATTTCATTGCTGTTTAATTGTATTCTGCAAGCAGGTTTCATGCCTCATGAATGGAGAATGGCAACAGTCATCCCTCCGCACAAAAGTGGGCCATCCACAGACCCTGGAAACTATTAAGTCATAAGTCTTATTAGTCTCATATGCAAAGCCATGGAAACAAAGTATCATGGAAATTATCAATAATAACATAGAAACCTTCAGACACTGGACCCAACCCATTTTATTTTGTCAAGGGCATGTCATACCTACTCGACCTTGTGGACTTCTTTGAGAAGGTCAGCAAATTAAATAATGGATTGGGACAAAACAGTTCACACTGCCTACCTTGACCTGCCCAAGGCGTATGACACAATGCACCACTCAGACAGTGTTGACAAAATCAAGAAGTTCGGTATAAACCCTTATGTCACCTGGTGGATCTGGCTCACAGAAAAGACCCAGAAAGTTAGAACTGGGGATTCCACCTGTACAAAGAGGCCAGGCCTAAATGGAGTCCCTCAGGATCTGTCCTGAGACTGTTCCTTTTTGGCATGTACCACTTTCATGTTAAGGACAATGTCAAGGGCCTCTGGCTGACTAAATTTGCAGATGATTGCAAATTAGGAGCAGTCATAGAATCCCCCACTGACTCAAATGTTCTCCAGGAAGGGCTGACACATACAAATAATTGGTGTCAAAGCCATGGACTAAAACTAAATGCCAAGAAATGTATAATACTATCCTTCAGGAAATCACCCACCCGTGGTAACTATCATATTAACAGCATACCCCTAAGAGTTGATCCAGAGGTCGGGGACTTGGGGACACACACACTCACACACAGTAATCTAGCTTTTGACCTTTGTGTTTCTACAGTAGTGAGGAAATCATTCTATGTTGTGCAACTTATAAACAAAGGTATGGCATCTACATCCAAGGATGTCATTGTTCCACTGTATTCAGCATTCATCAGACCTATCATTGAATACAATGCCCCTTTGGTATGTACCTAACCAGGCACATCCAACAACTGGAACATCAAAAGATGTTCCTCACTACAAGTATATAGGGCATAAGTAATATGTCCTATGCAAACTGCCTCAAGGCCCTATCCCTATGTTCTGTCTTCTGTGGGGAATTGAGGTGAGATCTATGCTTGGCATACAAGGCATTTTCAGACCCCACCCTGATGGACATTCTGCATATCTGCAAAACAAACAGCAACAGAATTATCCATTATAAAGCCTTAAACCTTGCCTGTGATATAAATAGGACCTGCTGGAGAGACAGGTATGTGTCCCAGAGACTACCCCTTCTCTGGAACAGGCTTCCCATCCATGTGAAGCATCAAACTATTTCCTCATTTCATTTTCTTGATCATACCTCTCCAATACTTGTAAAACTCCTTCTTGACTCTCAGCTAATTTTCCTTTTTTTGTTTTTCATTCTTTCCTTGTTTTCCTTCATCCACCTACTTTTGCTTATACACAAACTCCTTCCTTATTTTTCTAATGTATCTCTGTCTTTGTGTACCCTTTCTTCTCTTCCCATTAAAATTCCCCATACTGTTTATCTTGTTTTTATTAATTTCCTTCTAACTCCAAAAATCCATTCTATACATCTGCTTAAATATCATCCACCATGTTGTCCAGTTTCTACAAAATGGCATCACAGTTTTTTGATCCTCTCATAACCTGTTTAATTCTTTTTCATTATATCTATACCTACTATATTTCCAGTCATTTTCTAAATCCTTTTTCCACCTTTTCTACTATTGCTCTCCTATAAGTAAACTGCAAATCTGTGTGTTACCTTAACTTCCTCAATCTCAGCACATCCCTATACTTTCTTATATCCTGTTATTTTCCCAACTTTTTTGTTTGTTACAGTTCAGATCTATAATTAATATGTCCATGTCTACTATCAAATTTAATTTTTTTTTCTAATAGCTCTAGTCTTTCTCTCATCATCAAATAGGCCTGCACACCCATTCTTTGCTTTTTGCAGAGGAGGGGTGTGCAACAAGTACACCCTGCTTAGAGTAAGCGTTGTCATACCTAGCAGTTTAAAACTGCCTTCTTTCCATAACACAGCAATTTCAGAGCAAGTTTCATTACCTGCATGCCATAATACCACACACCAAAAGACTTTAATTATCAGCTGTAAGCATCGGGTGTTTTACCTTAACTACACTGTATGACTCAGTAGGAAATTGCAGAGCAGTTTTCAAACATTTCCTCTGTTTTAGAAGTACACAGTATCCTATTTTAACGCATGTTGAGCACAATATCTTTCTATCAATATTTTTTTCATGATGATCATTTTTATTATATTGACAGATCTCAGAATATGACCATCACAGGCTTGTTTTCTCATAACATAGTGAGGGGAGTGGTCATAAGAAAAGCATATCACCACAGTGCAGCAATAAATAGTGTTGTGAATGCATTTATTTATTATTTGTTAACATTTCTTTATTGGGAAAGTCTGGCTGAGATATGCACTTTTTCAGCAGAGGCCAGGGGAGAAAAGTTCTACTATACAGACATCATGGACATCATTTGCAATCTTTCATCATTTACTGTCAGTTTTCATTTTTGACCAGCAATTCCATTATTCAGACATCCTTGACATCAGTTTTATCATCTATAAACAGTTTCAATTAAAACTAATAGTTACATGGGTTGTATATGAATATATATATTTTTTAAATAGACAGAGGTATATGCAATGCAATATCATCAGTATGCATAGATTGTCCAGTTTTATGTAAGAATATTTGTTACTATAAAGACTTTTTCGAAATCTAGGACATGGGAAGATAAGATAGAGCAGCCAAATGAAAGGAAGAAGGGGAGATGGCACAAGGCAGATAAAAGAGATGAGAGGCTAGATGGGTATTTTTATGATAACAGTACACTGGAGATGAGATGATAGAGAAGGGTATAGTTATGATACTAGTACATTAATCTTTGTACAGTAGGGAGTTATGGCACAAATTCATGTATATTATTACCAGTTTAACCAGAAGTGATGCAGGTGCATTTGTCTATCGGTTGGCATTTTTAAGTCTGTCAGGATGCAGACTGTTCTTAAGTAAAGTGGTACTCCAGCTATGCAGTGTGAATACCAGGAGTATCCTGCATTGTTGTTAGGTTTAGTTACAGAGAGTAATGATTTGTCAGTGTAATGTAGAGGTCTCTTAGTAGTGTAAGGTTGAATAACTGAATGAATATATGGGAATTTTTCAGGGTTGTACAGCAGTTTGAAGTTTACAATTAATTGAAAGCACAATAGAGAATTATTTAGTTTAGTTGTTTTAGAGAGAGGCAGTTATGTGATCTATATTGATGGTTGGTTGCGAATTTGGCTAATTTATTGTAACATTTTCCTAGTTGTCCTGATAGAGAGGAGTTGAGATTGATTAGGATAGGAAAGACATATAAGAGGGTGGGTAGTAAAAAAGAAGTGACTATGTCTGGTCTAGCAATTTAAGTGAGGTAGTGTTTTACTCTATAGAGGCATGGTTATTGCAGCATGGTTTGATGCAGATTAGGCATGCATGCATGGAATGCCAGCATAGTGCTATATTGCTGGGGAAAGAGCTACATAAGGAAACTTCGCAGCCACGATAACAGCAGTAACAATACTGCTGGAGCGACCTGATATGTGATGTCATGTGACCCAAAGAAAATTAGTAGACTAGTACATTACTGATGTTGTAAGCACTGACCCATTCTTCTCCAGTAGGCACTCACTGGTATCCTTGTGCAGGAAGTGGAGACAAATCAAACATTCCTACTGCACCATACAGGAGCGCTGCTGAACGCAGTGTCTGAGGAAGTGCTGTCCACTCTGCCAGTCTAAATCAACAGAAGAATGGTAGTGTGGTGTGCAATGTCATACCTCCTGTTTCTGGATGATGTACATTGACAGACAGTGTGGACATACAATGCACATTTCACAATGAAATCAACAGTAGTGCAGTCAGGCTTCACAGTGGCCATGCATGTGCCCACAATATACATGACATTCCACTCTGTGAGTGTGCAGACATGCATTGTAGTTCTGACTGCATTTCATAATGACTTGCATTATACCCATGATTCAGAGAGGACTACACTAAATCACCTCATAATTACTATGCGGCAAGGCCAGTTCAGCTCAATATAAAAAAATAAACAACTGTTGTATTTTGGGAGATTATATTATGGCAAGCAACTTAGACAATCAGAATATAGTAGGTATCAAAGTGAACTACCATATAGGTACACTGAAACAGATGGGCCTACTAGTAAGGACCTTAGGAAAAGTGTACATGGAAACATCAGTGACAGTAACTGAGGAGAGGAGTGTGTGATGCATCACTGCACAGGACATGACATTGGACTGACTTGACAGGGGCAGTCTGCAGTCTTGCTAAGGAATTGGCTTGACAGGGAAAGACAGGCAGCAGTCTTGCTGGGGGGAATCCACCTATAAAGCCACAGGGGACAGGGCAGGACAGGTTGCAATCCTGGTCTCCTGGGCGGCAGAAACTGACAGGCTGCAGGGAACATGGTCATACCCAGTCACTGTCATGCTAGTTAGGGTTTGAAACAGTGTCCCATCTGCCCATGGACTGCATGACATGCTACAGGAGATTTGAGGTCTCCATTACACCAGACACAGACTGTGTTAGCACAGGTCTGATAGACAGCGAGTACAGATAACATGCCCAGTGCTGTCACATTATGCATGGATATCGCAATGGCTACAGTAAGTAGATGTGGACACTAAATGAGGGCTGGAGACAGTACTGTGTGAACTGCCAGCTGGGATGGACAATCATACAAAAAAACAAACACACGCACTGATTCCCATGAGTAGCCCCCACAGGTATGCACATCTTAGCATGGGCCCAAAGGACTAGCGATAGGTGCAAATGGTGAACACACACATGCACACACACACATGCACACACACACACACACACACACACACACACACACACTACAATGGATCCTATGTTTAGACAGCATTCATGTCTTGGAAAATAATAAAGCAGACAAGGATGTCTGGGACCAAGTGAGCAGGGAATGGTGCAGAACATAAGTGTAGTGGTTGTCCATAATAGGACAACAGTACAGCTGTGTCATAGGATCACTGATATGTTGCTGCATGCCAAGACTAATGCACAGGAAACTACCAGACACAGGTTGATCTCTTGGGATGGACCACCAACAAAGTATTGTCTCATGGAGGTGGAAAAATTCCTGGTAGCCCTCATTGGTGAAAGTGAGATAACCCTCATACCTGGCATGGATTCGTGAGCTGGAGTGAAGAAGACTTCCTGGGTGTCAGTAGGCTGTGTACCATATTAATAGCAACATTTGCCATTGCTGTGAATGCTTTCCTCAAACACAGAGGCTTATCTGTCATCTAGGACTGTAAGGCTGCAACAGCAACAATGTGCACCACAAAGTGCTTATCTGTCCATAGTTTATGTATATAACTAGCAGTGTATATATAAAGCATATAGCAAATTGCTATTTACATACATGGAAAGGCATGTATGTTTTTATTTGATCTTCTAGTTTCTAATTTGCATGATGGTCCTCCAGTCTGCCCACAGGCGTGTGTGTGTGTGTGTGTGTGTGTGTGTGTGTGTGTGTGTGTGTGTGTGTGTGTGTGTTTTTCCTGTGATAATCAGCATACCAGCATCCTATTGAAGACTCTGCCTTGCTCTCAAGTGGCAACCAGGACAGTTTGAAATTCTTCCATAACTCTGAAATGGATAAAGCGGGTATCATAGAAATTAATGAAAAGACACTGTCTTTTATTGTAGTGTCTGCTGAAATTTAATCCAATGCATGATGCCATGTGCCAGTCCAAAATTAATGGGTCTGTTACTACTAGGTATCTTGTGACTGCTGTGTCGTTTTAACATTGTTTTAAACCAAAGACTGTGGTGGCTGCACAGGCATTTGAAAACATTTTCTGTGGCCATTATGCTTTTTGAACTGTGTCCCTATCAGTCCTTTTTAGATTTTGGCACACAACAGTAGATAAATGGCATAATAACACTTTGGCAACAAAAATCATAATTCCCCTAGCAAGCTCCTACACACTGGTGTTGCCAATGAATGTAGTTGTAACTTATGAATAATGATGTATGTGGGCTTTGTCATGCTACATTTAGAGGACATATACACAATTAGTTTCTTGTTCACAAGTGTATACATTAAAGTTCATAGTACACCATCATATTTGTTGTGAAATGTAATCTGTAAGCTACATAGCTGCAGTTGTAGTACACAGCAATGACTCAACTATGTCCAATCATTGCTTTGTGGTACATAGCAATGGTTAGACATAGTTCACGAAACTGACTGTGGCATAAGCAGCATTAAGTACACATGCATAATGAAATCTATTTACATTTCATTAGAATGTTAGTGCACCATAGCAATGCCTTAATATGCAATGTATTTTGCATTCAGTTGGATTTGTTGAAGTTCTACTCATTTGTTGACACTGCTTCAGACTAACAGTACGTATTTTTTCCAGTGATACAAATTATATCATGTCCAGATGTCTTTTACTGATTTTAGAAATGTTTTATATAAATAATTCCATAAAAAGAAAGAGAATGTAATTTCAAGACGTATGAGATCTGATGGGTCATGGATGTGAATAAATAACTTTGGTTCTATAAGTAGGCTGAGGTATTAACGAACATCATTGCAGTGGGTGGCCACAACAGGCTCATTATGGAGTCCAGGATGAATGCCAGCAACATTAAGCACAGGGCCAAGAGAAAGGGCCTTGATAACCTCCAGGAGAAAAGTAGATGGACTGTGGCACATACAGCAGATGAGAAACATCTGATAAGTTTTGCCCTAGAATTGCCTATTTGTATCCTTCCCATCCATAAATGTGGGTGCAGCTGTTAGCTTTGACTGGTATGTTGTATTCCTGACTCTAGTTGTCCACATGTTTACTGCAGAGTAGCGACAGTGTAATCTGTACTTCACAGGTGGATGAGGGTGTGTCTGCTATGATCGCATCACATGCTACTGGCCAACCTGTCCAGGAAAATGCTGTGTTTTTTCATCTTACATTTTATCAACACTTGAATTCCATTAATATATTTGGAAAGTGCTTATGTTATTAGCATCTCAGTACATTGGATGTTTGTTTGTCATGTGTTCTGTAATAATATTTCTAAAGTTATCCAACTGCCCTTGCAACAATGATGAAGTATTTCTTGTGATATTGCACATTATAATGTGCAGAGTTGGTACTCTGTTGTGGTTTAGATCTTTTAGTTAGTGTTTTGTGCCTCATCTGAGGATGATGCAGTGTTTCATCTGTGGGCCTTAGGTGACAGAGCACATGTACTTCAGATGTCAGCTGTATCAGATATGGGTGATTTCTGGTGGGAGTGGGACCATGATCAACTAGTCAGACACTGTTTCTGTCTTACAGTTACAGTAGTAGTGAGCTGCAGCAGATGGAGGTACACATTTCTGATGGCTCACAACCTGAATGTGTGCCTGACCCCAGTGCGTGCCAGTTTGATGCATTTTAACCTTGAGTTTAATATATTTACTGGTGAAATGGCTGACAATGACACATTTGCTATCATCATGACCAATTTTGACTGTAGTACGGACTAATTATTACATGGCTTCAGTGGAGATCTCAGAGGCAAGGTGTCCACATGACACAGCTCCAGTTTTCCCTAATGCTACCACTTCATAGGTACAGTAACATGTTTGTAGTATGAGATATATGGCTTCACAAATGCTGTAAACAGCACTGCTTCAAAACCCAAAGCTGTTCTGCGATCCACTGGAGGTGATCTGTACTATGGTAGCCCAAGGGTCTTATAGGCTCATAGGTAGGTACTAGGCTATCGGCCCAAGGGCCTATGTAAGCCTATACAGCAAGGTTCCATAGCTTATGCCACCCAAGAAAGTTATTTTCCTGTGCCACTGTTGAGCAGAGACACAGAAGTGATCCCCGGGGTGTATTTCCTATTTCCCATCCACTTATCAAGATTTTTCTTGAAGAATGCTAATGAAGAACTTTGCTTGACATAGATAGGTAGCTTGTTCCAGAGTATAGGAAGTCTCTGGGACAGGAATTTATCCCTCCAGTGTGTTCTATTTATTGTGGTGACAAGGTTTAGGTCCCTAGAGCGTGTAGGTCAGAGGGATTGGGATTTCTTTAGGTGTAGCATGTCCAACAGCTCTGGGTTTGACATAGCTTTATATGTTAGGCAGAGATGACCTCGGAGTAGACGATATGCTACGGAGTAAAGCTGGAGTTTTTTTTGGCAGTCTGTGAAGGACATTTGTTTGAAGCCAGTAATCCTCTTTGTGAGGTACTTCTGTGGCCTTTCCAGCTGCTGCAGATGTCTTGTGAAGTACATTCCAAAAGGGGCGTTGTACTCTATAATGGGTCTAATGAGTGATGAGTAGAGGGGAACAATGACCTCTTTTTTCCTGGATGAGAACCCTTTTATGATGAGGTGTGCCACATAGAAGGACTTCCTGACTACTGTGGTGATGTGACTATCAAAGGAGAGACTACTGTCCACCTGGGTCCCAAGGTCTCTTATCGCGTACACTTCTTAGTACATTCATGCCTCCTTTGTGATCCCACAGATGTCCACTTTTGCCACAAAAGAATTTTAACAAACTAGCTAGAGAATATGATTTTAAGGCAATCAGACCAATAGCAAGACAGGTTGAGCAAATGCAATAATTTTAGCCTTAAATACAGATAAATGCAAAAATAAAACAAGGAACAAGTAGCACAAAAGTAGTTTCTAGAAGAGTGATTTTTTTAAATGCAAGTACTTATCTTGTGCCTGGATGGCACATGTTGCAAGGAAATCAGTTCAGAGGTTCAGGCAAGGATACCAAGAATTGTCGAACTTTGTGGGAATTTGCCCAGAGCCTCTCAAACAAGCCAAATTTATAAAGGCACTTAGGAAACTTTGTAGAATTCCCTAAGCAGGGCCAAAATTGCAGGAATACAACAATTAAGTACCAACAAAGATATAAAGTAGCAACTTATACAGTAGCACAGCTAGTAAATCTTCTCAAAAGTGCAGTTCTCAGCAATCAGCCAATAGCACAATATCAAAGGTACATGAAAAAAGATTTAATGTGCAGAAAAATTAGCAGATAAAACAGTTAAATGAAGTGCAAAACTGGCCCGCATCCAGTTTATGAACTTTTCCCCAACCTTCCATTGTTGCAGTATTTTCCGCAGGAATTCTCACCTCATCATACAAAGGACATCTGCAAGTCAAAGAGCACAATCCCCCATCCTGCCATGCTTCTCTTCCTCCCTGTGCATAAATTCCAATAGGTCCACATGTTTTTTCTGCCTTCCTTCCCATTATAAAGCCATTTTATTCGGCTTGTATTATTTTTGGCACTACTTCATCTATTCTTCTAGCCAGTACCTTTGCCAAAATCTTGATATCTATATTAATTAAAGAAATAGGCCTATAATTTTCCACATCCTCCATTTCTCCTCCTACTTTAGGTATCAGGTTATCCAGGCCACTCTCATACTTTTAGTTATTTTGCTCAAGTCATATATTCCCTTTTATTCCTTCTCTAAGATCCTTCACATTTCCTCCCCTCCCCATTTTTAGAACTCTAGGGGGAATCCATCTGGCCCTCTATCTTTCTTTCCTAAACCTTGTACATCACTTTCCTTATCTCATCCATTGTCACCTCTGCATTCAGTTTGTGTTTGTTTGTTCTTCAGAATATATCCCTCTGCATTCTTTCCCAGTTCCATTCTGAGATTTCTGTCCCTTGTTTGTAAATTTCCCTGCACTATTCCTTGAATATTTGCCTGATTAGCTCCTCCTCTTCTACATATTCTCTCCAACCCTTATCCTTCATGCCTATTTCTCTGCCTGCTTCTTTTTGTATTTCCTAGCTAGCTGTTTCGATTTGTGCCTTCTCCACTACCACCAGTAGCCATTTCAGTAGCACTGTTAAATGTGTTGCTCTGTAAAAACTTTGCTATCTACTTCCATTGTTATTGCTTTTTCCCTGATTTGCAGTCCTTCTCTTCTACCCTCATTTCTTTCTGGAGTCCTTCTTTACCACCTCTTTCTCTCTCCATTTCCTTAATCATGTTTCTTTTTTCCTTTTCTTCCTTCTACACTAATCAGTTTTTCCTGACAGTGATCCTGATCCCATCCCACCAGCATTCTTCCAGCTCCTGCTTGTCTTTCATATTGTCCTGTCTTTATTAGTCCTTACTGAGTTTTTTTGTCATCTGTCTCTTTCCATTTATAAGTAGCTGAGTTCCATCTTCCTCATATCTCATTGCTTTCTGTTATTGCACTCTTACCTTAAGTCACCCTGCAGTATGATCTGATGAGTCTTTTCTGTATTTGGACTTTATTAAGTTTTCCTTCTCCAAGAACCTGTCTAACCTTTTTGTCTGTACCAAAATGTTTCTTGCAAAGGTGCATTTCCTCTCCTGTGTATACCTTTCCCTCAATATGACCAGCCACTCTCCCTCCCTCTTTCATTCTCTCAACTAGTTCTTGTCTCATCTTATTGTTATATCTTCTTCTTCCATATAACCTGTCTTTTCCAGATGATATGGTGATTTTACAGATCCTCTTTAGTATCTCAATTATATGTCTTCTTGCCTGTGCACAATAAACAAAAAAGTTCTTGTAGAATCCATCTTCATCCCTGTTTGGTGCATGTATGTTTTCTGTTGTCCAGCATGCACCTTCCACCCTTCTGTGCCAGATGATCCATCTACCAATATCATTTTTTTATGACTTTCTCTGTGGTTGTTCAAAGCCCTCTGAGAAATACAGTTGCTACTCCCCTCATTCCCACTGCTGCTTTGTTGTCTCCCTTTGTGTAGTTATAACACCGTTTCTTCTCCCCACCTCTGATTTTCAGTTTTGTTTCTTGTAATAGAAAAATGCCTCCACCTGTCCTTTTTAACATTTCTTGTATTCTCCTTCTTCTGTTAGGATTCAATGAGCCTTCAGTGTTCTATGTAAGGAACAATATTTTCCTTCCTGTCTTTGCTCACCCCTCTCTGCTTTCTCAGTTGCTGCCATCCAGCATAACCCTTCACAGGGCCTGTTCTCTGAAGTGAACATTGTGTTTTTTGGCAGCTGCCCATGCTTGGACTCCTCCACTCACTCCACCCTCTAGATCTCCACCTTTTGGCTCTTGCATGTGCATGGCTATGCCCTGGACATGGGCCTTTTAACACTTTCTTTTTCCTTTCCCTTGTCCCTCACAATAATACACTGTATGACAAGTGAGTACTTATATCACAGTATTTTTATTCTACAGCATTCCCATTCATCCATCTCCCCTCCTCACTATTGCTCACCAGTCTGCTGCACCAGCTTCATTTATTTATTTACTTTTGTTTACTGGGTATGTCCAACTGGGCCAGAGCCCATTTTCAGTGGAGGCTCGTGGAGAAAATCTCCAAAGAACAAACATTCAGAAATTAAATTTTACATAATACAAAACATTATACAAAATCATTCACATAAATCTACAAAAATTACAAAAAATATTTGCAAAGATAAAGTTTAAACAATGAAAAGATATCTTTGCAAAAGAGCTAAATATTTACAATGCAATACACAATTGGTAGAAAATAATTGTGAAAGCATGTTAGGGTAGACAAGTAAAAGTGCAATTAAGTAAGAATCACCTAAGATATAGTTAAAGAGAAAGATGGAATACAAAAGGCACTTGAGTAAAGAAAGGAAATAAAGTTATAAATTGAAGGGTAGATTAGGTAGTATACAGATACATTTTCCTACCCTATTCTAAATACCTGTGCACTATGAGTCTCTATCAGCCAGGTTTGGTACAAGAGCACAGCCAATTGTTAAAGTGTTCTTTCAGAAGATATCTGAATTTGGAGGGGTTGGCAGTGTTTAGGATTCCTTGGGCTACTGAACTCCATAAAGTGGATATATGGTTTGAGAAAAGAGAATCACAAAAATTGTTGTTGGATTTGCTAACTTTTAGTACGTTTTTGTTAGAAGATCTTGTGATCAAGGGCAGGAGTAGGTTTGAATCAGGATATTAAGAGAAGCTCAGTTGTTAGCATGGTAGAAGATGGTATGAGTGAAGTTGAGTTGGTTAAAGGAATGTCAGTTATGGAGTTCAAGCTATTTTAGGTGGTGCAGTGCAGTACAATGATAACATTATAAGGGAGGTTAGAGGGAAATCTTGCTATTTTATCATAACAGGTTTCAAGTTTACTTAAGTCAGTTTTTTGAGGTTGGTGAAAAGTATAGATGCATACAGTAGAGAGGAAAGAAGGTATAATCCACACAAAGCACACACTGGATTAAGAATATCTGATGAAGTTCCCTGTATGGAATGAAAGTACTTAATCCAGTGTGTATACAGTCGTATTTAATTCATAAAATTTTATCTTGGGATCTGGGACCAGTGTGCCGGAAAAGGTGCTTTGTGTGGATTATCAGTGGTTTGTTTTGTGCACTCAGTTTTTTTCTACCTTTTTTGTTTATTAGTAAGATTTTTTGAGGAAAGAAGGTATGCAATAGCTATCGCTTTTCTAGAGTGGTGTCCGTTATGAAAGGCTTGATCCTGTTGAGGGATTCTAGTTTGATGAGTACTTTTTGATGATGATTGCAAGGGTTATATCATGTCTAAGGTTATTATCTATGGTCACCCATAGCAGCTTTGATTGTGCCACAGGTTCTATTATCGTGTTGTTAGAGGAACAGATGGAGAATGGAGATGATTAGGCTTGTGGCTTGTTGTTGACAAAGGGCATAAGTTTGGTCTTATTTAGACTGAGAATAAGCTGAGAATGTGAGAGAAAGTTTTCAATTTCATTAAAGGCAGCCTGAGTTGTATGATTAAGTGCAGGTAAGAAAGTAGCTGAACAAATGAGCATGGGGTCTTCGGCATATTGTATTATGGTAACATTTTTTATTGCAAAGGAGAGTTTGTTTGTGAAAATAGAGAAGAGTAGTGGTCCAAGTATGGAACCTTGAGGCACTCCAACTGAGACAGGTAAAAGAGAAGATAATTGATTGTGCTACTTTTACTGCCTGTTGTCAATCAGATAGGTAAGTTAGAAACCAGGAGAGTGTGGAATGGGATAGATTTAGGGATGCTAGCTCATACAGAAATTTTGATGGGAGACGGTATCAAACACTTTTGACATGTCAAGAAAGATAGAAGATACTTGGAGGCCACAGATTCTAAGCTGATTAATAGTGTGAGTGAAACTAATGAGAGCTGTGGTAGTACTGTGCTTAGGCCTGAAGCCATGTTGTGATGGAGACAGTAAATTATTGTCTGTAAGATATTGAAGTAATTGTGTATGAATACATTTTTCCAAGTTCTTAGCACAGGGGCAGAGGATAGTGATAGGTCTATAGTTATTCAGTTCTGTGGATGCTCCCCCTTTGTTTAGAGGGATAATGTCTGAAATTTTCCATAATTTTGGGATGTATTGTTCAGAGATAGACTGATTAATTAAGATAGAGATTGAGAAAGAGATAGTGTCCGATGCTATCGTAAGGAATTCATTAGGAAGTTAATCAGCAGCTAGAGAGGAAGGTTTAAGTCTTGACAGAAGTTTCTTAATGATGCAAGTAAGTACAGGTTTAAGATAGAAAGATTTATTGTTGTCATTTTGCATAGGTAGTACCAGGGGAGAATTATTATTGTTGTGTACCAGAGAAAGAATGGAACTGATGAAGTGGGAATTAAACGGAGACACAGTGTTGTCTATGTGATTGGAAGTGATCGGGTCTGAAGTTGTGATTTGATCAGGGTTTGTAAGGTTTTTGATGGCTTGCCAAAAGTTTTGAGGATATTTTTGGTAGTTATTTTGTATTTTTGTGAGGTATGTTTTTTTTTTCACTTTTAATTTGTGTTTTGGCTAGGTTACATAATTGCCGATAATTGAGCAGAGTCAGTTAATTTTTTGTCTTCTGGTAGTGATACCAAGTTTTGTCCCTTAGTTGGAGGAGGTTTTTGGCATCCTTGGTTAGCCAGGGTAACTGTTTTGGTTTGATGTGGCATTTTCACAGGGGGGGGCTACATTATTTAAAATGTTGAGAAATTCTTTATTAAAATACACTACAGCTTGATCAAGATTAAGGTATTTGAGAGGATACCATTCAGTTTTGAAGTAGAGTATTAAAAATTTCTGTTGACAAGTTTCTTTTGGTATGTATGAATTTGTAAACAGTGTTTTTAAGTAGGTGGACCCATTTTTTGATTAGGTAAGTGGGAGTGTGATCACTTAGGTTGTCTGGAAAGTATAGTAGCTTTGGGTAGATTTATTTGTTGAGGTCTAGTCCAGTATAGATTTTTTGTTGCTGTGTGCATGTACTCTGGTTGGAAATTGTCTTAATTAATAAAAGCCATGGAGGCTGATAAATTGTTTGGGTTTTTGGAGTTGAAGGAGGACTAGTCTTGGTTAAAAGCACCCCATAATTGTTTCCTTTTTATATTTAGAGGCTAACCAGCTAAGAAAATCTTCCAAATTGTTTGAGTTAGTTCCGGGGGGGTATGTAAGTTGCTATAAGAGCAATGGATTCATTAGGGTTAAGTTTTAGGTGAGTTGCAAGTATTGCTAGATTGTTGTTAGCAGTGCAGTTTATTGTTAGATGTTCCAGGGAGAGATTATCTTTATAAAGTATAGCTATGCCACCACCCTTTTTATGAACTCTGTCGTCTATAGATGTTCTATCCTTGTATTGCTATTTCAGTATCTTTTATGTGACATTTCAACCAGGTTTCCATTATTATAAGAATATCTGGGGAATATTGAGAAAGATTAGTATGGACGTCAGGAATTTTACTGAGTATACTTCTTAAGTTCATGTTTAGAATAAGTAGATCTGTATTGTTAAGTTGGAAACTAGAGATGTTGGAAAGGAGGGGTGTATTTTGTATATCAGTAGGGCCTAGATTGGGATGGATGTCATCATTTAGTTTAATGTGGGCTAAAAAAATTGGTGTAGGAATGAGAGTTTAAGAATGAATGTGACATGTCTGTTTAATAAGTGAGATGTAAAATGTATTTTTTTATATTTAAATGAGTAGAAGTAGATTGTTGTGTTATTGAGTAGGCATGGAGATGTTGTAGTTTGTTGGTGGAATATGGAGTGGTGTTTTGAGAAATCTGGTGGGAGAATATAAGTAGTTTACATGTTCATGATGATAAGAAGTGAGAAGAAATGCTATGAATAGTAAGAGATGAAATAGAGAGGGAATAGATTAATGGGAATGAAACAAATTGTTTCATGATAAGAGGACTAAGGTAGGATAGAAGAAGATAGATTGGCACAAGTGATGGAAGGGTTAAGTGTTAGATGAATGTTAGAGGGTTGGGTTTAATTATGTGAGATGTTTGATTGTCGGGTTGGAAATATATGGTGATTGGATGGTTTGTTTAGCCCTTAGGGATATATTTGCAGATAGGAGAGGTGGGTGAGAAATGGGGCAGGGTAGAGGAATGGAGTGATGGTGAATGAAGGGGGTTACACAAGGTAAGTGAGTGCCAGAAAAGTGAGCTGGTTTAGATTGTAGGTGACTAGTAGAGATTGGAATGAACTGAAATGACTGCACAAAGCAGTCTCAGGTGGAGCTTACCATGAGAGTTGATAGTTGAAGTTTGGTAATACCAGCAGAATATGCACAAGAAGGGAAACCAGGGATGGGGATAAGAAAAGAGAGAAAATAGACAAGGCAGGAGTGTAGATTATACCTGAGCAACAGAAAGGTTAACTGACTAAGACTGTCCTTAGGGAAAAATAGTGAGAGAGGGATTAAGAGCGAGTCATCTCTCAATAGAAGCACTGTATGCAGTCCTTATTAGAATGAACAACTAAACTAATGCTCATGTAAATATCTGAGAGTCTGGTACAAATTAAATAGCTGAAACGATTTTGAAATCACTTGAGAAACATACACTCTGTATTTTCTTGCTCCCAACTCCCGCTGTGTATGTGGTAGCTCAAATGCAGGCTAAGGTAACTCGCAGATAGTCCAATATATATTTTTATTTGCAGTTTTGTAGACTATTGATTTTGTGATTCTACCAGGGTGGCTTGTTTTTGGAGTTAGTTCTGTACTTCTTCCTGGTGGGTACAGCTGCTTCTATGCAGCTATTAACATGCTTGTACATGATTTTTGTGAGCAGTTCCACATAGGCAGCAGTGTTCTCAGGGTTAATGGGGGCTTGACATTTTGCCAGGTTCTCGTTTAATAGCAGGAAGTTAGCCTTAGAATAGTTCCTGAATATTCCAGGTTCAGCTGGGGGTCCAGGTTTTATTTTTACTTCAAAGGAGACCATTTTGTGGTCTGACCTTACCAGGGAAGGCATTACAGTAGGGGAAGTGCTGCACTCTCTCATATTAGTGAGGTCCAGATCCAGTATGGTTGCAGCCCTGGTTGGTGTATCTAGTCCAGGAAGTTTGGTATTTACAAAATCCAGGAATCTTTGTGCATGTACGTTTGGTGTCATATAGGATTCCAAAATGATAGTGGGGTAATTACAGTCACTTGTGAATATGGTATTGAGTTGGCTGGTTAGTGTTTATAATGAATTTAAATACATGGTATGCATCCCTGGGTCATAGATGGGGACCTAGAACTTACAAGGAAGTGGTATTGGATTTTGCCTATGGTGATTTGAACATGGAGCAGCTCAAGTGCATTGTCCAGTTTGAACAGCCTTGAAGTATATCTATTTTTGATGTAAATAGAGACACCTCCACCTTTAGTCCCTGCCTGTGTAGTAGCTGGCCTAAATCTGTGGAAGGCATTATAATCTTGCACTGTTGGTGTGCTCTCCATGGTTTTAAACCATGTCTCAGTGACCACACAGACGTCAGCATTCTGTAGGCTAAAGAGAGCTTCTAGAGAGTGGAGCTTTTTGTTTAGACTCCTAGCATTGAGCAGTAATACCTTTAGATTTTCTTGGTTTTGATTTGCTTTGTCAGAAGTACTTTCAGTTTGGGATTGCCTAAAAAGGCACGATGGTGTAAGACAATGTTTTAGCTAATATTCAAAGGCCTAGAAGGGAGAGCTGCAGTTCTTTGCCATGTATACACCACAATTCCTTTATTTCATAGAAGGGAGAGCTGCAGTTCTTTGCCACGTATACACCACAGTTCCTTTATTTCATAGAAGGGAGAGCTGCAGTTCTTTGCCACATATACACCACAGTTCCTTTATTTCATAGAAGGGAGAGCTGCAGTTCTTTGCCACGTATACACCACAGTTCCTTTATTTCATAGAAGGGAGAGCTGCAGTTCTTTGCCACATATACACCACAGCTCCTTTATTTCACATATGTTTGTGGGTTGTTCTTTACTTTTCCTTTGTGTCTTCTTTCTCCACATACTATCGCTTACATGCCCCCACAGCTGATGCATCAGCAATTATTACTTATATTTTTTTCTAAGACTTAGACATTAAACGTGCTTACTGCAATTTATTGTATAGAAATGATTATTTATGAAAAATATATCACTTACCTTGGAGGCTTGCCCCTAAGCCCTCTTGACTGCATTACCATCATTGCACCAGGACTCAATGTAGTTCCTCCTATTGGTTGTAAAGTTTTGATGATGTGTTCCCTGAGTAGTGTTTCACAAGGTAATGATCTGTTTAATTTAATACATCCTTCCAGCATTGTCCAAACTTCCTTTTCAGTGTCCTTTCCTTCCACTTATTGCGTCTCTTTTTCTGTGGTCACTTTCAGTCCTTCTATCATCCTCTGTTCCATGTTTTCGACTCTCTCATCCTTCATAAATGTTTCCATCTAACTTGTTTAATCCCTCATTTGTCCTGCTACCCACTTCTGAATCACCTGAACCATCTGATCCTCTCATCTCCTTAGAGCACTCCCTTTTCACCTTTGTTTTTGCTTCTTTCTCTGTTCTGGCTCCTAAATATTTTTTTGGAGAAGCTTCTGATTCTTCATAGGTTCATAGGTGTGTACTAGGCTAATTTGCCCTCTACCATCTTTTCGCTTTTTTCATTTTCTTGTGGTTATCATTGTGATTTGTTTACTTCCTGCCCATCACTTTTACTAGCATGTATCCTCTCTGTATTTTCCATCTTATCTTCCTTACAGAGGTTTCAGTATCTGACATTACACTTCCTGCCAATCTCTCTGTGCCACCAGTCCTATGTCTAAGGTTGCTCTCCCAATCCATGCATCGCAGTTGTTTTGTATTTTTGCTGCTCTGGTTGCTTAGAAGTCATTGATACTTTTGTTTAAATGTTTGAACGCCCTCCATATTGTCCAGCCTGAACCATTCCCCTTCCTGCACTACTTCTAGAATTACAGGGTATTTCAACCATGCATCTGTTTCATTCATTCTTGTTCATTCAATACCTTCAGCATAGCTTTTCTCCTTTTATAGATTGTTTCCGAGCAATCCTCAACTAGCTTTATGAACATTCTTGCAAATGGGATAATGTTAAGTCTTTTTGCTTGCCTTATTATTTCATTCTTTACAACAAAGGAATGGAAACATGACAAAACATGTCTGTGTCTTTCTGCTACTGCTTGCCTGCCACCGTCCCAGTATGTGTATCGTCTCTATTAGTGTTTATTTCCTCTTATTACAAATTTCTTATGTAATGGCTGTATTATAAATTGCTCCTGTTTGCTTTTGCTCATGCTCTGCTGTATTTTAACGTGATGTTACTTGTTCTTGAATGATTTTCAAGATCATCATTTTTCAATTTCTTTTTATTTTGTCTGTTAGTGCCTGTATTTTGTGAATTTGATCCTGCAAATCAGCTTTGATTGCTACTTTATCTTCCTCCAGATCTTGCAGCTTCCCTTTGTAGCCTTTCTACTTCATTTGCTGTTCTATTTGTTTCAAGGAGCTCACATTCTGGTTTAATTTGATTATCTTTTCAAATAAAAACACAGAATTATTGCTCCTTATTTGTAGCTGTGTACCCATCTTTCCTTCTGGGCTGTCTTTGCTCCCTAGGAATACTACCTTTATCACAAATTTCTGCAGGACCTTTCCAGATATCTGGTGTTAGGCAGCCATCATAGCTGGGCTCTCTAGCAACACCACCACCCCCCCTCCCCACACTCACAGATTTGTTATATCAAGCAGGAGCAACACACATAATTAGGTTTATTCAGTCTGTTACTGGGAGTGTGCAACAAATCATAGCGAAAATGGCAACTGCTATGAGGCTGCACTATGTCACCTTGTTACTCCATTCTTTATGGCATGTTACATAGAACACTGAGGGTATGACTGGGCTTCTGAAATTGGTCCTGCAGCTCTTGGCTGGTGAATGAGCTTTAAAATGCTAAAAAATGAAATCAATGCGTGATGTCTGAGACTGGTTTCATTGTCACCGCTTGGGTACTAGCAGGTATATTTATAGGACTGAATTCTCCTTTTACTATGGCTGGTGCATGTTTCTGTCTGCATTGATGGTGCTGTCTCAGTCACAGACAGGGGTGTTTATTTTGCCGTATGCTGAGCACATACTTTGTGTACATCTATGAAGCACATTTGCACAGCTGCATGCCATATGCTACAATGCTAAATGTGGACATTTGTGAATTACAAAGTCTTTTGGTATGTAATTCCAAACACACACACCAAGATTCTCCACTGAGCAATGTTTAGGCATATTGTTCAGTAACTGTACATTATGTTTATGGGTACCACCAAGTAATTGTGTATTATGATTACAAGTATTCCTCAATAACATTTCCATCTAGCTAATCTATTGTTAAAATACCAATAGGCAAAACATGTGTAAAGTGCATAATCTATAGTGTCCTGCCACCAGTATAAGAAAAATGAAGGAGCAAAAAGTGCATGTGGTAGACTGATCTTCTCAGCTTTAGTATTCAGACATGAACTTATTATTTAGAGATAACTTAACCTCTTCCTACCCTACTTCTCTGTAAATAATCTCTCTGACTGTACTTTACATTTTGATTCTTTCAGCACGCCAAATTATACACTCTGTATATAATGTATGTATATGTTGTGTTTTGTCATTCGTTCTATATGTAATGTCATGCATCTTTTGTCTTTACCTCAGGCTGAGGCTGTAATAGGTCCAATGAGATCAATGGTCAGCCCCCAGTTAAAGTCAAAATAAATAAAACAAAGTAACAAATACATAAATAAATGCATACATACATGCATACATACAAATATTTCAAGCACGGGCATTAATGCCCTTCTAGCCTGCCAATATACCAAAACATTCATTCCCATAGTTAGTGTCCAGGCTGTTCTTAAAAATATCTAAAGTAGTGCTTGCTTTAATGCAGTTTGGTAGTCTGTTCTATGCATCAGCTGCTCTCACAGAGAACCAATTGGTACAATTCTCATTTCTATAGAATCTTCTACATAGGTTGTCTAATGATTTTCTGCTATTTTTTTATAACCTCACACATTCCCAGAGATAGTAGTCTCTAAATGCCCTATATACCTGAATACAATCTCCTCCAAAATATCTCTAAGAAACACTGTACAAGTTCAGATATTTTAGTTTTTCATAATAACTTAAATGTTCACATCGATTGATGGTCTTGTTATAGTTCCTCTGTACTCTGTCCAGTTTACTCATGCTTGTTATCTTATAGTGTTTCCATATTGTTATTCCATTCTCAGGTTTGGGTCTAATGTAATTAAACAATGACTTCATCGTTTCTGAATTCCTGGACTTTATAAATCTTTTTATACAACCTATAGTTCATTAACCAGTTTGTTGACATGATCTACCCATATACCCAGGTCCTAAATGAATCTACAGTTTCAATCACTGTGTGCTGTACTATATATTCACCTTTCAGTTTATGTCTCCCAAATCTTATATGCTTAGTTTTTTATGTATTTTGCATATTATTCTCCTGTGCCCAAATGGTCAATTTAGTCAAGTTCTTTTGCAGACATGCCCTATCTCTAACACGTGTAATCAGTTTAACGAATTTCTGGTCATCTGTATACAGATTGTAGTATACCTCAGATGAAAAAGATAGGTCTGAAAAGATACAATCTAAACAAGTAAGGGCCTGGGACAGAGCCCTGTGGGACACCCTGACCAAGATTATATATTCCTCATTCCGAAAGAGGGATGGGCCTCCTTGAAATTGATTGTATGTACAGATCTGCAATTGTGGGACTCAACACATATCTGCTGACCTCAAAAGACCCAAACATAGTGAAAGTTTTGAAACATGAGGAGAATAAATCTAAGATGACTTCTCTGCTTAATCTAGCAGAAGCTTATCGGCATCAAGCAGGAATGGAAATCAAACCAGAAGTAGATAAAAAATCAGGCAGCAACTGAATGTGCCAAAAAACAAAAGAAAAAATATAAAGTGAAGGATCAGATGAGAAGGCAAGAAATGTGGAAAGAGCATAAAAATAGTTGCAAAGTATAGAAAACTTCTGGAAGAACCTGATGTTGATTAGGAATGAACACAGGAATGGTTAAGGAGTGAAACCAAGTGATGAAAGGTTAATATTGGCAGCCCAAGATAGTGGGCTGCATCCATGGTGGTTTATAAAGTCCATTGAACAAACGGGAGAAAAAGACAAATGTAGGTTTTGTAAAACCAAATTGAAAACAGTTGCACACCTCATTGCTGGTTGCAACATACTAATGGCAGAAGGACTGTATACTGAAAGGCATAATAATGTGGCAAGACTGTTGTACTGGGGATTGTGCAAACACTGAAATTGCCAAACCCAGTGACTACAGTATCTTGTGTACAGAGAGACACAAAGTCGTAAAATATCAGGATCTGCAGACAGAAACAAGAGCAATGTGGAAGAAAGATAGCCAGACAGTTCCAGTAGTAGGAGTAGGAGCAACGGGTCTTATAAAAAATAATTTACAATCGTATTTAGATATGTTACCAATACATGTAACTCCATATGAACTGCAAAAGGAGTCATTACTAGGCACATTGTGGGTGCTGCGAAGAGCAGTACTAGCTGACATCAAAGATTGAAACAATATTAATTTTCATGAACTTTAATCATATTTTGACTTAGGGATGGTGTCCATTTGCATCATTGTATTAGAAACCCAAAAGACATGGAGAAATTTAAAAAAATGTATATATATATTATATTCATAAAGTGGCAGGAAGCATTTGTAAAACAAAGCCAAATCATTGATAGGAAAAGGAGATTTTACCAATATGGATGACTACAAGTAGAGGTATATAAAAATGGCTGGAAGTTACTGGAAAAAATTAGTAATGGAACCAAGGCTTTAGGAAAAAATATCAGAGATGAGATGAGATGAGGCTAAGCAAAAGTTTAGACCACAGATTAAAGACTACCTTCTCTGTCAGGAATTAATAACACAGAATAGGCAAGGAAAAAGGGACAGATGATTGTTAATGGAAAGACCAATTCTAGCAGTAGAACACAAGTTGTTAAAAATGGATACTTAGGTGGCCGCGGCCAAGATGACTAACTGGGAGCAAACACCAGTGAATATTCTGTGACTAAAACTTTTCTCTGAGAGAAAAAAAAAACAAAAAAATAAAATTTGAAGATACTCATTAGCTAATTGTATGCATTAATTGCCAGAGAAAAGATTTATGGCTTCAAGTTCCTCAAAACTGTGTTTTTTTCTGTCAGAATTTCAACTGGTTAAAAGAGAACAGACTTCAGCATGAGTCACTCAAGAAATGGTACTTTAGATTCTTGTGTGGAAAAAAGATATCCAGTCAATACTGTTTCAGGATGGATTACTTAAAATTGACAAATTGGAAAAAAAACTAGAAAGTTTCAAAGAAGAGACCTGAAAAAGGATGGAACATTTTGAAATTCGTATGAAACAACAAGGGACATAAATCAGCATTATGGAAGAGACTTTGAATGGTCATGAAGGCAGAATAACTTAAGGTGAATTTCAGACTGAATTTCTTTTGAAACAAAATAACTGGTACATAGAAAAACTTGATCATTTAGAAAATAAACTGAGACAAAATAACATTAGAATTCATGGTATACCTGAAAACCATGAGGGAGACAATATAATAAACTTCATAACTACTTGGCTACATAAAACATTAAATCTGCCTGAAACTATCTTTTGGAATTGAAACAGCCCATAGATCCCTCAGAGTACCTTCTGAGAAGGAAAACTCTGCACCATGCTCAATTAATTCATGTGTAGCTTAGAAAAAGATCAAATATTAAAAATAGCATGGTCCAGCGCCCCAATTAAAATAGGTGAACATGTCATCAGAGTTGACAATGATTATTCCAGTAAAGGAAAAATCCTGCTTAGCACTGATCAAGGAATGTAAAAAAACAATATTAAAGCCACTTTGGTGTTTCCTGCAAGGGTCAAATTATTGCTTTGTGAAGAAGCCAAGATATTTAACACACTGGAGGCAGCCTTCACTTTTGTTAGCAGCAATAAAATCCTTAATAATACTGAAGAAATGGAGTGGAACAATATAACCCTGAAGAGGCAGAGTGAGCTTAATTCTTGGGAAACTGCTTTCAAAACTAAGAAGCCTAAAAACAAATGTTTGTTCTCTAATTGCTGGACTATTATTTCTGAAACAGTTGATTTGCCAATTAAGTAAAAGGTTTGTACTGGACTTTAAGCCTCAAAACATATTTGAGTATGTATTTATTTTATCAGCTAAAACATTTTTTCATGATGAGGTATATAAAGGGCTAGTTTTACTGTTTTACCATACTTACAGTGAAAGACTTATATTTCTTTTAATTAAACCTATAAGCGTGTTTCTAAATGTTAAACAAATATTTCCTGCAAGAGAGTGTCATTAGATTATAAGCAATAGAATTGGTAACTTTAAAGCTATATAAGTTAAGAATTTTATTTTATTTGTTCAACATTTCTTAGTATGTGCATTGCTGGGTTAACTGAATGTCAGATCTAAGTAATGTGCTAATTAGAAGAATTAAAGTGCTAATGATTTTGTTTTTCTTTGTTCCTGTGTAACATATTATTTTCACTGATTATTTATGAAACATCAGGCATTCAGAATGAAAGATTCAGTTTTATCTGGATTTTGCCTGTTTTTTTCTTTGCTGACAGGGCTGTGGTCCTCTGTAGTGGGAGTGGCTGGCAAGTCATCCAGTTTGACATCTGGGATGGTGAAGAGGATGTGGAACCAGTAGAACCCATGTCTGCTGGGTGCCCAGGGGCTACCTGGACTGTGGTCATCTGGCCACAGTGAAAAATAAGCTGAGTAAAGGTAGCCTGTAACCGGAGTGTAGCCTTTCTTGACCAGGAGGGTAAAATGCCAAGTAAAATACTGCTTTGCTGCAGCCTGGTTGTGGTGGTGTCTAGGTGGCCAATGCCCTGGTCTGCCCAGGTGGAGTCCAATGGACTCTACTACAGACAGAGCACTAGCATTGCTATGGGGGCAGCTATGGCCCCAAGCCTAGCCATGACCCTGAGAAAATGAGAGCAAGACCATGTCTACAGTTCACCCTTCTACAGAGACATGGCTTGCTACTACAGATTCATAGACAACATTTTCCTTGTCTGGAAACGTAGTCAAGATGGCCTTGAAGAATTCCTATGCCACATCAATGAGTCCATCCCATTTCTCAGGTTCACTGCCAAACACAGCCTGGAGGAGATAGAGTTTCTTGATCTCACCATCAGGAAGAAGGTTGATTCAACAGCACTGACCCACAACTTATACCAGAAGCTTACCAGGGTCAACTTCTTCCTACATGTCACTAGCATGCACCCCTACAAACAGAAGGCCAGTGTCATCAAGTCCCAAGGATTTCTCACATATCAAGGGAAATGACAGATTTTCTGAGGAACATACAGGACTTGAAGAGGGACTTCCTGGCCAGGGGCTATGCCAGAAGGCTGATAGACAAGATTCTGGATCCTGTCATCCTCCCGAGGTACCTGGGTACCTACAGACCATTCACAAGCACCAGGACCCTGGCTATTCCAGACAAGATGTACCAACTTAATTGCATCATCGACTTCTACACGGACTATCCCCACATTCTTAGGATCATCCAGGAAAACTGGACCATCATTACCAACAGTAGGAGTTTTGGTCAAATTTTTCATTCAAGATCGACCATCACTGCCAGGAGGGGCAAGACCTTTCAAGATATCCTGGAACACCCAGCATCTGTCAACATTGACACCCCAGGTACCTATGCTTGCAGTGAGCCTCCCTGTCATTATTGCAGACATATGAATGGTGATGTAGGGTTCTACTGCCCCAACAGCAAGAGGCATTACTCCCCAAATTCAGACAGGATTGTAATATGGAAGGGGTTGTGTTCAGTGCACCCAATGCACTGCCTTCCATGTGGGTAAGACTGTGAACTCATTGAGGACCAGGATCTCCAAACACCTCCACGACCTGAAGTACCTTAAACGGACAAACCAGTTGGCACTCTATGCCAATGAGACCCAAGGCCACAGTACCTTTAAGTTTTACGTTCTAGACCACATTCCCAAAACACCCCTGAACAGTGACTACAACCCCTTTTGGAAAAGAAGGAGCCACAGTAACAGATCAGACTTCAGGCCAGAACAAGACTAGGACTTAACTATGCTGAGACTCTAATCCTGGTGTTAAACTTAAGGAAATTGAAACACTAGGCAGAACAGCTCCTTCTCCTTGGACTTTTGTACTCTTTGGTTCAGAATGCTACACTGGGTCTTTTCTTGTCATTATGTCTCTTTTATACAGGACATTTTTAACAAGTCATTGTTTTGAAGGTGTGTTCTCTTTTCTGTTTCATGTTGTACATCCAGTTACCACACACAATTTGTTCTTATGCTGTTTTGCTAGTATAATTGGTAAGAGTCATTTTTCATTTTGGTTTCTTGTTTGAAGCCTCTACCCATTGTTTTTTTTTTTTTATTATGTTTTTGTATTTTTAATATGGTTCTATTCTGGTTTACAGTTACTAGGCTTTTTGATTACAGTCTGAGCTGAGGTTTTGGGTTAGGGATTTATGTCTCTCTTTTTTCTAGCCTAGCCCATCTTTTTGTCTCAGGTTATTGCTATATTTATATATATTTTTTTCCGGCATTTCTTTTGCATTCTATACCTCAGCCCCCCCCTTCCATCCCCACTGCTTTCTGCAAGACCCATTGTCCCCTCGTTCCTCCTCCCATTGCTTTCTTTACAGCCATTTTTGGCAATTTGTGGTTAATCTCTCTCCCCCAAGCACCACGTGGTCTGTGTGGTTTGGTCTCTCTAGCTCCTCCAGGCCCCACAGGCAATTCTTGCACACTTGTTTTTCTCATTTTTTTCCTTCTGCTTTTTATACACTTGCCATTTATTTAGTCAGACCCCATGTGCCTGCCTCCCAGGCCTTCCCGGTTTAGAATAGGCCCTTTTGGCATCCTCTTATACCTTTGTGGTCTTTCTTTGGCCATGCCCCCCCTCCACCCCTGCCCTCTATCGACCATTATTCCTTCATAGGTGTAGTTAACATCCTTCTTTGTCTCCCCCCCTTTCCCCTTTCTGCTCTTTTTTAGTTAGCTCAGGTTTCTTTACCTTTCTATTTTGGGGTTAGTATGTGGCTTCCACCCTCTCTTAGCTGGGTCCTCCATGTGGAGTTTGAGCAGCTTTTTCCAGCAGCTTTTTGTCACTTCCCTTGTGAGCCCCAGTGCCCTTTCTTTCAGCACCTTTTGGACACCCTTTTTAGGCTGTCCCAACATCGGCTATCCCTGACATCCTCTTCCCACAGCCCCCTGTTTAAGAATTTTTTTTTAATGTTTTATGTTAGTGTTTTCTAGTTATATTTTGTCTTAAGTTTGGCATTCTTTTCCTTTCCCCCTTCTATGCCCGCTTTCATTCTAGCATTAACTGTCTATGTTTTTAAGGTATATTTGCCATCCTGACAAAGATAGCTTCAAAAAACATTGCCAACTTCCAGGGTCTCTGTCCCTCACCCACCAGCCCTTTAGGCTGGACCTCCATGGGCCTTCCACAAGCCTCCTCTATCCCTGGAGTATATTTGTGTGACTAGATAAAGTGGCTTGATGTATAGGGATGGGTGTTGAAAATGTTAGTACTTGTTTATTGATTTAGTTGTTTTGTGCCTTTGCTTATTATTATTATTATTATTATTATTATTATTATTATATTATATTATTATTATTATTGGTTTATTTACTTATTATCCAATCAAATGGCTGTGTAGGATATTTAATGAGTTTTTTTTTTTTTTTTACTGTGTGTGCTCTGAAGAAGTCCTTTTCACTTGTGGATGAAAGCGCTTAACAAATAAAACTACTGGTGGTGGAATCCCTGGCTCTGGTCCTGTTTGTGATTTTTAAATCCTCACACTAATAAGCTTACTTTAGATATAGAGGAAATGTTTAATATTTTTAAAAAATTCCATGAAGATCTTAATTAATATAGAATACTAATCCTTATGATTACAAAATGAACAATTATTTAAAGAAAAATATCACTTTACTAGTTTATTTATTTCTTTATACGTTTACTAGCTTAATAGCCAACAACTATCTCAGTTGAATGAGCCTGTTACCCTGATAGAAGTTAAAGGAGCTATGAAAAAGATAAAAATGGTAAAGCTCCAGGGTTAGATGGTTTAAATATGGAATTATATAGTCTGTTTTCATTAAATATTTCATACGTATTGAGTGAAGTTTTCATGATAATTCCGAGTGACAAAATAATTCCTCCCTTATACAAATTGTCTGTAATCTCACCTATACTTTAACAAGGAATGGATAATAAGTTAGTCTCCTCATATAGACCTATTCAATTGTTAAATGTAGACTATAAAATGTTTACTTCCATTTCCACCAAAAGATTAAGAGATATAGTCGATTAATTAATAACGATCAAATGGGATTTATAGTTAATAGATTAAAGTACAATAATATAAAACGGGTAGTAACTATCTTAGATTTAGCAAAAGGAATAAACAAGAAATTGTCCCTAATTAGCACAGATATTGAGACCGCTTTTGATCCTGTAGATTGGAACTACTTGTTTAAAATTTTAGAAGCATTTGCATTTCCAGAATAGTTTATTGGAATATCAAAAAATCTGTAAAGATACTCCAAAGCATATGGTAGAATTGGCTCTTACATTTCTCAAGGATTCATTTTAAGCAAAGGCACAAAACAAGGATGTCCCTTGTCTCCTTTACTGTTTGCATTAGTTATTGAACCCTTAGCTAATAGTATAAGAAGCAATGAATTCTCAAATAATATCAATTTCCAATCCAAAATACAGCTTTTTGAGGATATTTTACTAACTATAGAAGATTTAAATTATTTTTATCAAAGAGATTTTTGAGGAAATTGAAAAGTTTCAAGAACTATCACTGCTGAAATTTAATAATAAAACTGAAACGTTAGTGTTAAATCAATTTCTAGATAGTAAGTTGAAAGATAACTATAAATATAATTGGGAAGGAAAAGAACTAAAACATTTAGAAATAACAATTTATAATCATGTGAGTAAGATTATTAATAATTTTAAAAAAGTAATTGAAAAACTGATACTGCTTATTAAAAAAATGGAATGAAAGTTTCTTTACATTTTAGGATAGGTTAGTACTTATTAAAATTATTATATTACCCAGGAGTTTATATATATATATATATATATATATATATATATATATATATATATATATATTACAGTCAATAGCTTTAATACCTGACAAAAAACATTTAAATAAAATGGAAAAAACATTAACTAAATTATTGTGGCATCCACAAATGCCAAGAATTGCTTATAAGAAATCATATAAGACTATGGGAGTATGTTAGTATTAGCTTCTCAGATGTAAAATCTTATTCTATTGCTGCAAGTTTTAACTCTGTAATACTCTGGATAGACTCAACTTACACTAGTCAATGGAAAACCATCCAGGAGCAGATTATATTAATTTTTTATAAGTTTATTAAAGATGATAAACTAGAAATATGTAATAATCCATTCATCTGGTTAACAAATTTTACTTTAAAAGGAAATTCATTAAAATTTTTAGACTCTGCATATATGAAATCAATTCTTAAAACAGTTAAGAAATATGTTTTTAAATCTCCATTAATATCAAAATGGAAATTTTTGCGTTTTCCATTGCACATACCTTTAAATTAAGGAAACTCAAAACAATGTTAAAAAGAATTTACTAAAAAGGAAGGGATTAGTATTGTTATCTGATTGCTTTGAAAAAGGAAAAGCTAAGTCTCCACAGTATTTAATGAAAGAATATAAGTTGGATAAATCTGCTAACCAGTTGTTATTCATCAGTAAGAAATTAATTGAACTTGTGGATAATATGAGTGAAGAGGAAAAGATCACTATTCACCCATCATATGAATATATGAATGCTGTTATTGAAGGTAGAGTGACATACAAAGGAGCTTGTCAAAGCTATATACGTTAATTATAAACAACAATAATAATAATTTCAATGCAAGATTTTGGAACCTTTTAGATAGTGGATTGAGTGACTCAATAGATGCTAAGAATAAAACTTTGTTATTTAAATCAGTTAGCCAAACTTCTTCAAGTTTATACTGGAAAGTTTTTATGTGAAAATATCTACATCAAATGTTTGTTAATCCCTATAAAATCTATAAGTTTAGTAAAATTACTTCTTCAGTTTGTTGGAGATTTAGTAAAGATGTAAAAGCTGACTGGACACATGTTTATGGACTGTGAAAACTTAAATTTAAACTGAGAAGAGGTAAGTATGCTTTAAGGGGTTATTGTCTGAGAATTGTTCTGTAACTAGATAAGTAATACTAAAGAATGTTCCACTTCCTGTATCTGTAAAAGCCAAAGAGGAAATAATGTTTTGGGCTCTTTTGGCAGTAGCTAGAAAAGTTTTTACAGATATTAGAAATCAAACTCAGTCCCTGTGTACAAAGATTTCTTTTAAATTTAACAACAATTCTATGTAAAACTTAAAAAGAAGCGATCAGAATAAGATCTATAAATCATATTAAGATTTTTAGTAGTTGGGATAACCTTAAAGTGTTGCTATTGCAATACCAAGACTCTTAATGCGTTAATTGTAAAAGATTACCCTGATGATTCAATGTTGTCTTCTTATCATAGTATAACAATATGTGATGTTGAATTTCTTCCTTTCTGTGTATATATTGTAAATATGTTAAATTAATAAAAATGTTTCTTGGAAAAATGTATAATTAGTAGGGCATATAAAGTAATATTTGATAATGGTAAGAATAAATCAGAAGAGGTTAGAAAAGATTAGGAAGAGAGAGAATGGTAAGGCAATATGCAAAGGAACAATGGTAGAACATCTCTACACCTCCCAAGTTTGCAACAAATTCCAAGGTTTAGAATTTTTGCATATGTATTTTTATACCCCAAATGAACTTCTGTACATTTGACGGGGAAAGAGAGAGGTAACCGAGGGCATGTTTTGGGAATGCAATGAGTTGTCAGATTTTAAAAATTATCTACAGAATACTTTGTCAGCAATGTTGGGGGGAGCAAATGGTTACAACTAAGGAAATGATTCTTCTAAGCTTGAATATATGATCTGAATGGTCCAAAAATAGTAAGGCTTTCTTAAGTTCAATGCTATTGAATGCAAATAAAGCAATTACTAGAAAATAGAAATCTAAATCTACACTCGCTATAACCACAGTACTGAATATCATAAAGGACATAAATGAACTTGAAGTGGGATCTTTATAAAAGGTAGGGAGCAAATTGCATAGATATAAATGAAATTTGTGGGAACAATACATGCAGAACAGGGTACAAGAAATGGACTCAAATTTAAGAGAAAGCAGAAATTGAGCAATTTTTGTAACATTGAAATGAATGAAAATTATTACAATGTATACTGCATGAAAATAACAAAATAAATGTTAGTATGGTTTGTTTTCTTATTTATTATTGTATATGTACCTATGTCATTTTCTAATATACGTAATAATGACGTGTAAAAAAATAGCTGCATCTCACACCACACCTCCCACTCTTTCCCATCATCTTTCAGCCACTATTCCTAACATCCCACAACTCTCTTCTAGTTTAAAAAAGAAACACTCTGTATCTTTCACACTCTACTACAACCCAACCACCAACCTTCCATATAATTTCAGTTTCCTTTCTCACCTATCCTGTCATAAACTGCAACCCCATACACCTATGTCCAGACCACCAACCATGAAGGCCATATTTAGTGTTCCAGAAGAAATACAGTTCCTAAATCCACTTCACAGAAGCTACATACATTTCTAAACACACCATATTATTTCTTATCCACAGTTACCTTGCAAATCTGTATCCCCATCAAATGTGCAACTGATCTTTCCCTCATCCCATACCTTCAGTGGTTCCCTGCCACCCATTTTTCATCACAGCCATGCTGGCATTACAAACTTACAGGTGTACCACCCTTAAGTATGTCTCATGCAGTGGCCCAATAAGTCCGAGTCCTAAGTCAACCTGTATCACCTCCACCAAAAACAGCTACATGTCCAGACCTTGCACATCCCTCAGACTATCCCCAACCTGCCAAGCCTTTGAGTATTTCTCTGTTGCCTGTCTTCCAATATATGAATCCTCTCTACCACTTATCTAGATGCTTCCAGCATTCCAACTTAGTTTGCAGCTGTCTCATCATATAATCAGTCAGTCCACAGTTTCCTGTACCACTTCCATCTCAGCCACCAGTGCCATAACCATTCCTGAGAGATGTCTCTTGCCCCTCATGTTTCTCCTTACTTAGGGCATGCATTGTTCCATCATGCTGTGGCATAAATTATGTTAGACTTTCTTCACTAAATCCTTCACTTTGCAGGTGTTCCATAACTTCACCTTCTATTTTTTAACTTCTACTTTACTAATCTTCTGTTGCACATTCCCCCTTTGTAATCCTATTTTTGTATTATGAAGTTTTCCATATCAGGGTGCCTTTGCCTGTATTTCTCTTCAAATATCTTTGTAGTTGCTTTTTTATACAGATTAATTTGGCTTTCTCCTTTGCATAAATATTGCACCATAACTGATCTCTGTTTCTTTCTTTCCCTTATCCATATTTCCATTTTATACCTTTCAAAAATTTCTAGATTTTCTTCTTTATATGTTTGCACTTCCTCAGTCACTTCTTTTTTCCTAACAGTCCAAGGTTTCTTGGTCAATATAATGTTTTTCATGAATCTGTTGTATTAATGAACAGAAATTTGTATTTTAAGCTTTCGACATTTTTTTCTTGTTCATGTATTTTTCTTTCCTCTAATTTCTCTTTTAATCTTTTTATATATCTTCTGCCTGGAAATTCTGGGCTCCTTGCATAATGTAACAATACATAATTTCTTTCTTAACCTCAATAGTCCACTCAGCATTTTTATGGCTCTTGTTTGGCCTGTCATTTTTTTGTTTTTTTTGTTTGTGGACTGCTACTTCCTTCTACAACAGGCAGACCATCACCCTCTAAGCCTGGCTTAACACCGTTGTTCGAATGTTTCTATGCCTTCAGGATTCTACACTGTCATATTTTCCAGTCTTTGCTCCAGTGAACCTACCAGGATTGGGTACTTTTTTTATCTTGGGACTTGTGTACTCAGCTGTCTTTTTTTATTTATTTTAACCTGCTTCTGTCCATAATATATGCTATATAAAATACATTCTATATATCAGTGTCATCTTGGTGAGATTTTGTAAAAACAGGGTCCACCTCATGAAGGATGAATTCAGTTCCAGATATACTACTTTCCTTTCCTTACTGATGTTATCATCTCTCCATTCGGACCCTTAAGGTGATTCTATGTACTGTATCTCGTGCAGTATGAGGTAAAATTGTCACGGTTTTGTGTTCCAAGCTCCAGTGTTTTAAATAGATGTTGTGGACCCCAACATGACAGAAGAGGAAGCAGCAAGCACATGCATGTGGCAAACTGTGGCCACTAACTTCTCCATGGATCTCTGAAAGTGCTTTTTCATAGAGAGGACTGTGGACTCATGGAATGGAGTATCAGAATGGATGGTGGAGGGGGTCTACAGAGACATTCAAGAGGGCATAATGAAGGTGCAAAAAGGGTACATAGAGATAAAGAAGAGGTAGAATGTTAAATGCACTTAAAGAGCACATTAGACAAGCTTAATGTATCATTTTGCCATTTAGTAAAAATAAAATGTAAAAATACTGTTAACTTTACTGGTAGTCTGCTCATTTTCCAGTAAGTGTGCCTTACTTCAGACTGGCATTCTGGCCAGGAATGCCTTTTACCATTAAGTACACATAAAGTGTAAAAATGTTGTTAAGTTGACCAGCAGTCTGCTAAATTGCTTATAGATGTGTCCTACTGTGCGCTGACATTCTGTCCAGGAATGACTTCTTGATGTATTTGCTGCTTGCTTGGATAGGCTCTGACTCCCCTTGACCCTTAAGTCAGTAAGACAGGTGTCAGGGTGATACTTTTGTAAAAAAAAGTCAAGGCTTTCAGTTTAATAGAGATGTTACTGAATGCCCTTTATCAGTATGGGAGAGCTAGATGTTGAGAATGTTTGCTAATGCTGAATAGATAAAACTAAAGTGGAAATATGAAACAAAGTTAAAACAAAGAAAATGAGCAACCTGGTTGGTGTGGTCATGTTATATATTTTTTATTTATTTATTTTTTTATTTGCCATTTGTTGACCAGGGTTGAGCACTGATTCAGATGGACTGCTTTCAGTGTTAGACTGGGAAAACTGAGTATGAAGTGATACCACACAAAAAAAAGTAGTTTGCGGTATAGATGAAGTGTACAAAAGCAATATTAAGCATGCAAAGACATTATAACAATATTGTAGAAGAACAACACATACTTGACTGGACTGATGTTCATAAACAGCAAAAGTAAATCAGGAAAAATTATTCTACAAATACTGAGGGGACTGTTGTTTACATACATCTACTTCCTTTGTTCTAAGTACAAGTTCTGAAAAGCCCACTCTGTTTAGACATATCCTGGAATAAAGTCAAAGGACTAAGTTTGTGAAGGTGGAAAGGTAAACCTGTCAGAAACACAAGCAGAATCAAAATAAAGATCAACAGTCCTGTGATAAAACTTTCTTGTGCTATCACTTTAGACAATATATTCTTTCTAATGGCAGTTTTCAGACCTTTGTGTTCCACCCAACATGTGTATTTAATGCCATCATCCCTAGGAAGGGCCTTGAGCCAGAAGAAGCTAGAACTCCTAAATGTCCCATCAGTATTTTGCATTTGACTACTGCGGAGGACAGTATTCATGCCCTCTGTGATCAAATACATGAATTTCATACAAAGGTGAGACATAGAGTGAACAAATGCCGGTTCCAGTATCCTAGATATACTCCTAAAATGCATCTTTTTGAATTAAGAGCAAAAACATCTATTTCATACATGTACATTAACCCCACTTTGTGAAAACTTAGAAAAATATAAAAAAATCTAATCACATTAATGTCTCTTATCAACCAGTGAGGCATTTCCTCTGGAAACCTCATTTAAAAACACAAGTTTTATTGTCAATATATTCTACAGGATTAATGAGGCCATTGCAAGAAAACAGCTTTTTCTTTGTCCCATTCTGTTAGAATTGCTACTCAGTATTCACGGCTACCTTGCGACAGTGAAGCTACATTGTAAAAAAACATCTTTGCCCAGTTCAGGAGAAAATTGGTTCTCACAGCATATGCACTGGTAAGATGTAGAATGTCAGAGTCTGCAATTAAAACAGCTTCTGAATGCCAGCCCATCTAATTTGACCACTTGAATTGGTGGATGTAGACAGTGAGATACAAGAGAAAAAGCCAGATGAAATATAAATATGTTTTATTTGCTATATATATAAATCATTATAGAAGATACTAAGCCTTGCTGTAGCTAACCTTTCTACCACTATGCTAAGCATGTACACATTGCCACGCATTTGCAGTAGATGTAGAGAGGGGGGTATTCAGAAACAACACATAGCAAAGTGCTACTTAACACAACCAGATATTTTTAAAATCTTTGCTTGCTTCATGGAATGTGGCTAGATAAACTCCTAAAATGCATCTTTTTAAATTAAGAGTAAAAACATTTATTTTAGATATATACTTTAACTGCATTCTGTGAAAGATAGATATATAAAATCTAATCACATTAATGCTTTTCTAGCACTGGTTCTCAAAATATCCCCTTTAAAGTCTAAAACAAATCTATAACAATCTTTGTTTTGTACTTGACAGAAGTTAAAAAATACCCATTTTGCTGCTTTGAAGAAAACTGACAGCCCAATATTACTGATTCTTTTAAGGGTGCATATGCTTTTTCTGGTGTGTAGATTATAAAGAGGAATAAACTAGACAGAAGCGGGAACTTTAGGAAACTGTCACAATGCATTTTTACCAATAAATACTGCTGGCAAGTTATATTTCCCAAGTATGATTCCTTTGCTTCCTACACAGAATAAGTTTGTTTCATCTCTTAAATATTTCCAGTTTAACTTCTAGCAGAGTTTTTTGACAGGCTGGTTTTCTGAGTGGAAGTCTTAATCTCATCATCAATATGCAGCGTAAACCGAGTGCTTCATAAATGTTAAGATGATTGTATTTGATGTCTAGTGAACAGCCAGAAGAAATGTGATTTTTTTTTCCATTGGTATTTTTATAGAGCTTTGTCGCACTCAAGTTGTTACCTTTTATTTTGTATCATTGATTGTTTTTGTTTGTGTGCCTCGGCTAATTTAATTCTGCTGATGCTTATTCAGTTATTTGAACTTTGAAAAGTGCATGCACTGTTTTAAAACAATACTTCCAAGTGACACGCTCATCTCAGTTTTGTTTCTATGCTGTAGTGTAATTATTTTCTGAACGCTGCCCTTTTCAATAGTGAAAGCAGAAGAGGCGTTTATGATGCATGCTCATTACAGACACCAGAAATTTAACCTAATCAACTTGCACTTTGCTTCAAAGCAACAGGCATTCATGAAGTCAAGCAATGTGATGCTTTTCATTAAAACAATAAAATGACACTATCCTTAACTTGTTGTTTTTCATTTCTAAAAATGCTCATTTATTTTGTTTTTTGACAAAGAACATGACTGAATACATAAAAAAGCATAAAATACACATTGCAGGAATCACTATGCTGTTTGCTGAATCTTCAAGCCCTGATCACATAAAGTATGAATTTTGTTTCACATCTACGCTGATATAATAGTTTCAGAAAGTACTAACTATATGGAACTGAAAATAACTTTATTGTTCATTCTGTCTTTACTTTACTGAGCAGTTGCATTAAACATAATCTTCTATTGTTTTCAAAGTCTTTACTGGCATGGAAATGGTTTTGAAAGAGAAATAATGAGCATTTAGTCACCAAAAGATGTGATGCAAGAAATGACATTTAAATGCATCTTCGTGTGTAAATGTTCCCTTTCCCAAATGTAACAATCTTATTATTTACTGCAGCAGCAATAATAATAATAATAACAATAACAACAATAACAATAACAACAACAGTAACAATATCAACAACACTGGCAAAATAGAGTTAGCTGTAAACATGCTATTGAACTAAATATATTATGTTTTAGATCTTTCAAACATCAACCAAAACTATGTTATTTTTTTTATCAAATGGAATTAAACAGGTAAGTCATATAAACAACAGTATTTGGTCCAAAGCCTTAATAGACATTTTCACAGTTCCATTTATTCACAAAATTAACCCAAGATTTTTGATGGACTCTTGGGGGAAGTAGCTCTGTAGACTACCCATTCAAACACACCAAAAAAATTAAATAAATAATCAAGCAAGCAAGCTATAAAAAACATGTGATAGAAAAAAAAAACAGAATTCCTGTTCTGTACATAATCAGGAATGCAAATGGATTTGCATTCATCAGAGCTTTGTCTGAGGTTTAGCTTTGTGTTGGATTTACTGTTGGCTTGAGTGTGAATTGTTTGCTCAGTGTGTGGTATCTTTGCATTGGAGATTTACTGTGTGTGTGTGTGTGTGTGTGTGTGCGTGCATGCATGCGCGTGTGTGTGTGTGTGTGTGTGTGTGTGTGTGCTTTCTGTGCAATTTGGGTTATGCTGCAGTTTGTCTGTACTTCAAGTTTAGTCTTCTTGCCCTGGGACTTTTACCACAGCTCTTTATTTTGTAGCTCCAATAAAGTTTTAATTTAAATTATTAATTTGTTAACTAGTGTATCTCAGGCCCTTTTTACCTATGGTCCAAGGTCACGAGGGTAAATCTAAATGCAGTATTTATGGCCATCTAATCTACATATACATTTTGAAAGGATATAGGAGCATCTGGAGAAAACCCATACAAACCAGGGGAGAACATACAAAATCCACCCAGGCAGTTAGCAGTGGTGATGCTCAAACCCCAGCTCTTGTAGCTGTGTGACAAAAATTATAGTCAATGAGCTATCATGCTGTGCAGATTTCCTAAAGTGCTTCCAGTTCCTATCACAGAGCAGCCCTGTTGCTGGATTTTCTATGAAGCTTATAATAGAGTGTCACTGTTTTGTCTCCTCAACATACTGACTTTTAGTTATCTTTTTGAGAGCCGGATAGTTGCTCAAAAGTTAACTTTGAAAGCACAGTTGTCTGTATCAGTTTAATATTCTCTTCTGACAAATTCAGTTTTCACTTAGAGACCTCTGCTAGCACAAAACATTCATTTTTTTTTCGGGCATTCAAAAGTCTTATTGTTTAAGAAGAAAGGATAGCTCCCCATAAAGGAGCTTTACCCTAAATGAAAAACTAGTAATAGTTTCATCTGAAAACTCATGATTTAATCTGGCTAAGTTTTTGATTGCTTGGAATCACACACCTAGCTACTAAAGAAATGCACATCATCCAATTAGCCCTGTAACTTTTTTTGAATAATAAACCAACAGAAATCTATCCCTGTAGAATTCTAACATGAATTTATATGAAACCTCTCTTCTAGATAATGAATTGTGACAGCCACTATCTGCTTGATTGTGACAGATTTCTTGCCTGCAAATAAAAACTAACAATTTGTGGAAAGTTCAGCTGGATAAGTTTTTATTGACGTATGCCAAGGAGAAGAAGCTATAGTAGATAAGCCCTTTCATCTTCATGATGACAGTTTTTCAGATCCTTTGAAATTATGTTTTATCAAAACACACATTTAATGCAAATCATATTCCAAAGGGGAAAATTATGCAACTTAAGATTTTCTTCATAGTTATTTTTTATTGTATTTAGGATCCAGGCTGAAGTTCCCATGATTAGTCTTACAACAGAAGAGCTACTCTATCATAGAATTTAAAATTCCTATGTATAAGCTATACCAGAAAGTATACAATGCCATTAAATGTAATCATGGTAGAGTTAGTAATATCAAAAGTAGCTCCCCGTTTCCTTTATTTGTTCATATTTTACATGAATAAATATACTTTCTAGATAATAGATGTGGCAGTCATATTGTCACTGTGTGCTAACAACACCCCATATAGGAACATTTCAGTATATTTAACTGGGTCCACCTCTACTCATATGCAATGTGTACCTGTGACAACATTGCACCGACATAGTTATAACAATATAGATATATGTTTATGCCATGGTGAAAACTCTGACCAAATTAAAATCAAAACCCACACTACTTTAAATAGCTGAAGACCTTGTTAAATATCTATGGGCTTGTATGCCATCTCAGTGGAGCTATAACCCTTTTAACCTAATCTATGCCATATGATAGTCATGCTGTAGATGTATTACTTGACAACTGTTGGACAAAAATATGTCTGACACACATTTTGTCTTGTATTTATTAAATGGGGACAACCAATACACATTTATTATCCTGCATGACTAAAGAACATTGTGTGGTTGTCTGGGCTGCTTTGAGACATGCAATGGCCAACTTGGGGGAGGGGCAGAGAGATTCAAGCCCGGGTATGCAGGCTGGTGGAGTATGTATAAGGACAACATGCCAGACAAAATAATTTCTTTGGCAATGTATTTGTGTGCTGACTTTCTGTGACATTTGTTCAGTTTCTTGTCTTTATGGCTTCAGCTAACCATTACTCCTGTGATATCAGGCATGTACCACCAGTTATGTGCTTAAGAATATTCAACATTCTCTGACTTTCTTATAAAATCATGCATTGGATCTAAAGAGGGGTTCAATGGCTTGCACTCTTCTGCATTCAATATTTTCATAAGGGTTTATTTTAACACAACTGAGGTTCAGTTATGTTTTCTTTGATTTTGTGATGGAAAGCACCCTACCCTGCCCTGTGAAAATACAGTGCAAATTTTGTTCTGCATATAAATGTGTTTAGTATACCATTTGGACGGTGCAGTAGAATTGTTGTCTGGTTCGATTCTCATCTGGAGTGCCTTCTGTGCAGAGTATGCATGTCCTCCCTACATTTGTGTGGGTTTCCTCTGGGTGCTCCTGTTTCCTCCCACGTTTCAAAGATATGCGTCTGGAGCATATTTTCCCTGGCCTCTGCTGAAAATTGGCTGTGTTCCAAGTCGGACTTTCTTGGTAAACAAATGGTAAATAAATACAAAAATAAAAATGTTTATTTTAAATTTACAATATGTGGTTGTTTTAGTTTACTTTAATTAAGTTGTGTCTGAACAAAGGCCTTTCTCATCCAAACAACCCATTGTTTATATCTGTAGGCTGCTATTTGTATTGATAGACAGATAGAGAGATAACTGTAGCCACACACACACACACACACACACACACACACACACACACACACACACATACTGATATATAGCTATGGATATGCATATACCCATATAATGCTGCTTTTATACTTTTACTAATGTTTACTTTATTATAAAGTTCTGTCTTTTATATAGTTTATTATATGTTTTATTATTATACTCTGTATTTAATAAACTGAGAAACTGGAACTGGAAACATCTATTTTTACAATTTGATAAATGGGGAAGCAAGATGGTTTTCCAACTTGGGTACAAGCATACATAAATGCTATCACATTAATAACTATAAAATAACAATGAGTTAATAATCAGTGTCAAAGCATTAATACAAAGCATTGAAATCTACATACATATTGTTTAAGCATTTACATAAGGCAGTTCCATTAGTAGCAAGTCACTTCTACTTATATAAGGCAGCTCCATTTGCAGCAAGACTGCTGTAGTGTATTTACACAGGATTAGAAGTTTAGTTTGATTATGCTGTAGTAGCAAATCAGTTCATCTCAAAGGCTTTTTGTCCCGGTCCCCTTCAATAATACACATCACACCAAATGAAATTTGACGACCTTTATTAAATTTCCGTAACATAGCTTTTATCACCAACTGTACTAATTATAACTATTCATGATATAATTGATTCTAAATACAGCATAACATCCTTGTAATGTTAATCAGGGCAGTGTACCTACTCACCCTGCCCCAGTAAGTAGCATCCATACCTCTACTCACTTACTTTACTTATGAAGCAGCGTCCCATCTCACTTCAATGTTAATCAGGGCAGCATACCTACTCACCCTGCCCAACAAACAGGGTCCATACCTCTGCTCATAGGTTCATAGGTTCATACTAGGCTATCTGCCCTAGGGCATTTATAAGCCTAGCCAGAGTGTATATGGCTTTCGCTACCCATTTTAAATTAATTTTTCTATGCCCTTTTTCGAGGTTGGTATACTGTGCCTCTGTCTAACAGTGACACAGAAGTGATACCCGGGGTAAACCTATGATCTCCCATCCACTCATCAAGATTCTTCTTGAAGAGAGTCAATGAGGGACTCTGCCTAACCTAGACTGGGATTTTATTCCAGAGTGAAGGGAGCCTCTGGGTTATGAATCTGTCCCTCCAGCATGTCCTATTTATTTCAGTGCTGAGGTTTAAGTCCCTCGAGTGCGTAGCTCGATGGGATTTGGATTTTCTGAGGTGCAGTATGTCCATTAATTCCGGGTTGGACATGGCTTTATACGTCAGGCACAGATCGCCTCTGAGCAGGCGGTATGCCACTGAGTAGAGCTGGAGTTTCTTTAACCGGGCAGCATACGGCATCTGTTTGAGCCCCTTGATCCTCTTGGTGAGGTACTTTTGGGGTCTTTCCAGTTGCTGCAGGTGTCTGGTAAGGTACATCCCAAAAGGGGCATTGTACTCAATTATGGGCCTGATGAGGGATGAGTAAAGAGGCACGATGACCTCCCTGATCTAGATGTGAATCCCTTCATGATTAGGTGGGCTATATAAAATGTTTTTCTAACCACTTTGGCCATGTGGTTGTCAAATGAGAGATTGCTATCAACTTGGGTCCCCAGGTCCCTAATTACTTCTTCTGTACTTAATGGATTACCACCTATGTGGTAATTTGTGGGCACTTTGTTTTTGCCAAAGGGGATGACTATACACTTTTGGCGTTTAGCTTGAGGCCATGGCTCTGGCACCAGTTGTCTGTTTCTATGAGGCCCTTTTGGAGGATGCTTGTGTCAGCTGGAGAGTCTATTATGGCACCCAGTTTGCAGTCATCTGCTAACTTGGTCAGCCACAGTCCTTCCATGTTGGCCTGTACCTCCGAGAAATATATACCGAACAAGAGAGGTCCCAAGACTGAGCCTTGTGGGATGCCACTTCTAACTGGTTTGGAGTCTGACATGGCTCCAGCTATTCTAACCATGTGGGTTCTGTCCTTGAGCCAGTTTGCAACCCATCTAGTGACATAGGGGTTTATATTTAAGCTGGTGAGCTTATCTATAATGCCCGAATGGGGTATTGTATCGAAGGCTTTTGCGAGGTCCAGGTAGGCTGTGTGGACCACCTTCCCCTTGTCAATGGCCTTGGTGACTGTTTCAAAGAAATTGACCAGGTTTAAGAGGCAGGATCTACCTTTAACAAAGCCGAACTGGGTAGGATCCAGTGTCTGTAGGTCCCCAATATCTTTATTTATAAGGTCCATGATGATCCTTTCCATAGCTTTGCAGACCAAGCTAGTGAGACTTATGGGGTGATAGTTTCCAGGATCCGTTGAGGCACCACCTTTGTGGAGAGGGACCACTGTTGCTGTACGCCACTCTTTGGGTACATATCCTGTAGTAAGGCTGAGATTGAACAGTAGTTTTAGGTTTGGGTTTAGCTCTTCTTGGAGTTCATGTAGGACGCAGCCCAGGACACCGTCTGGTCCCATTGATGCTGTGTTTCTTGCTTTGGAGAGGGCAGCTCTTACCTGAGCATCTGAGATGTCAGGGGGGCAGCACTCTGCTGGGATAGATATTAGCCCTTTTGGTGGGGAGAGGGGAGGGAGTTTGCGCTGAACCTGTCAGCTAGGATGTTGGCAATGTCTGTGGGTTCGGTGTATTTTTTGTCATTTTGGACTAATTCTAAGCATATCTGGGAATTCACACCCAGGTTCCTAACATAACTAAAGAAAGCCTTATGATTATCCTTAGTGTCCTGTGCAATTTTTCTCTCAAAGCTGGCCTTAGACGATTTTATGAGTGCCCGTAGTTTTTTGCTAATACTGATCAGAGATGCCTTCCCTTTTTGGGATTTTGCTCTGTCATGTAGTAGCTTCCTCCTTCTATTGTATAGTTTGTTTATGGCTGGAGTCCACCAGACAGGACGTCTGCCTTTGGAGGTTTGGGTCTTGGTTTTATTTGGGATTGCATGATCCATGCATTCCTGAAGGTGTTCATAGAATGCGTTTATAAAGGATTTTGTGGTCTGGGCTGTATTATCCACAGGCCCAGGGCTTTGAAGGATTCCACCTCGGTTTTGAGGAGTGTGAAATTTGCTTTAGAGAAGTTTTTCACTGTGGTTTTCTGGGCATGGGGTAGGGTCGGGATGTGAATATCCAGTGAGATTAGTTTATGGTCTGATCTTACCAGTGAGGGATACACTTCTGGTCTGGAGCATAGAGTCCCCATGTTGGTGATGATCAGGTCCAGTATGTTTTCCCTCTTGTGGGAGTGGTAACAAGTTGTTCCATAACATTTGAGTTTATAAATTCTAGGAACCTTTGGGCTAGGGTGTTGGAGCTAGAGTAATGCTCCCAGTCTATGGTTGGGTAGTTGAAGTCACCCAATATAATGGTGTTTGGAGAGACCTTCATATTTTCCAGTGTTCTCAGGAAGGCCGAGTGGGGTTCCTGGGTTTGGGAGGGTGGTCTGTAGCAGGCTATAAACTGGAAGGCAGTTTTACCCACTGTTAGTTGCACATGGATAGTCTCTGATGCTTCGTGCTGTGCCACCAACCTGGAGGTGTGGGTATCTTTGACGAATATTGATACTCCCCCTCCTTTTGTGGTTCGGTCCAAGTTTTGGGGCCGAAAAGCATGGTATGAGGAATAACCTAGTAGTGCTGGGGTGCTCTCGAGAGCCTTGAACCAGGTTTCTGTTACTGCACAGATATCGATGTTCTCCATGCTAAGGAGAGTTTCGAGTGCGTGCATCTTGAGGTTTAGACTTCTGGCGTTGAGTAGCATTACTCTTAGTTTCTTATCCCTTGTGATACCTATGGAGGTGGGTTTGTCTTTTGAGACTTGCCTAAAAAAGGCACTATGGGGGTAGCAAGAGCCTTTGCCAATATCCAAAAGCCCAGGGGTGACAGGTGCAAGCCGTCCCTAGCGAAGCATCGTGACTTGTCGAGCATGTCATCCCAGGCTGACAGGCATTGGATCCCCTTTGAATGACACCAATACTTAAGCCAATTGTTGAAATTGATAATCTTGTCTTCATACAGTGGCATCATTCTTTGTGAGGGTAAGATGCTACTCAAGGTCAGGGTCATACCGGCCTGGGCTACATGCTCAGAGAGCTCCTCTATGTCTCTTTTCATGTAGTCCAGGGAGGAACGTCTCGGGTCATTCACACCAGCATGGAGAATGACTGAGTCATATTTGTACTTGCCTTGGAGTGACCTGAGTGCTTGTGTTATGTGGCGGATTCTAGCGCCCGATAGGCAGCTCACCGTGACCTTCTCCTTGTTCAGCCTGGTGAGCGGGACGTCAGAGTGCCTGATGATAGAGTCACCTATTACAAGTGTATCAGGTGTGTTGTTTAGCCGTAAGGGCTGTGACTGTTCGGCACACTGGCTTTGTGAGCTATGTGTTGCACGTGTTTTGTTTTGGGGTAGCGGTTGCTTGGGTGTCTGCTTTGGAGGTCTCTGCTGCTTAGGCAGATTTTTATTTAGAGCCTCCAAGTATGTTTTTGTGTGTTTATGTGTTTGGTTTGCTGTCGTGGTAGGTCTGTGTGAGACTGGAATTGTAGTGAGTGTGGTTTCCTTCTCCTCCTGACTGGTTACGCCAGTACTGAGTTGAGAGAGCTTAGCCTCCAGTTTGGCTATATGGTTGCATCTCTCACATGTGTTGGAATTTGTTGGGAGGAGGAGAGGGTTGTCTGTGTACATTAGGCAGTTGTAACATTGCCTCAAGATTCCCAGGTTCACCAGCTGGACCGGAGAGGAGATTGACAACTGACCTTTGGACATGCAAGAATAGTATTGGGAATTCCTTTATAATTGAAAAAAAGGGCCAATGGGAAACAAGTTACTCAAGGGGAGTTTGTGAGGGTGAAGTGCTTTTAATTTTTTAGTGCTGACTTATATAATTGCTTTAGTGAGCAAGTGCTAGGCTTTAGCGTAGGAATAGGGTGTTTATTATGAGAACTAGATCAGTTCCAAGGCTCAAACCCAAATAAGCGGTGCTGCTCGATGCCGCGCTATGCACAAAATCACACAAAGCCGCGCTACAGCGGGCTGCTTTACTTTGCTTTTGAAGCAGTGTCCCAACTCACTTCATGCACCATCCATTGAATTACCTTCCACCAAATAAGCACCATCCTTACCTCAGCTTGCTTATCTGTTCAGCAAGCTTCCTCCAACTACTCATTTCCTTTCCCCAGATACTTGAAATGACCATCCAGACATCAGAGGGGGAACAGAAGAGGGCAATCCTATCCCCCTTCTCTGCCAACCAGCCTGACCAGGTTGTTCCCCCTCCCTTCTACCCAAAATTGTTCAACCCACTACTTCCCATAAAGGGAAGGGTCAAGCCAAACATCATTTGGTGTACCCATCATCTGTAAAGCATCTTAGAATCCCATCATAAACCCACCTTGCCATACCCTCACTGAAACACACCCAAATGAAACTAAATAAAGTTACTGTGACCCCATTGTAAAAACCAGAACACCCACACCAAGAGAATACATACCATTTAGCCTGCTTCCTTCAAAGCTGAAATCATGGATCAACCTGAATGGATTGACAACCTATAACCACAACTAAACCACAAACTATAACCCCTTGAGCTCAAAGACACCCAGTCAAAACTAGTATCAAGTCACACACCCAGTACCTTGTCAACTGTAGCATACCACCTTAGCCCACCACTACCCGGTTCTGAATGTGCAACAACTCAATTACCGTAGGGAATAGTCTAAATCCAAAACCTTATTTCTTAACCTTAGATGGTGGGGAATCAGCACCCCTTGACCTAGTTCCTGAAAACTTGACTATACTTAGTAAAGAAGTACTCTACGTGCCCAGCCATAAACACCCCCAATTCAATCATTACCAAATCATCTTAACCCCCGTTTGTCCTTGGCCTTTCCCCTTGAAAGCTTTTTCTTTATGTTACCTATACCACTAGTAGGTAATTAAGACCTGTCCTATAGCTGCCTTATCCTGCAACCAAGCTTCCTTTAAAGCTTCTAACACCCCTGTAAACACACACCCAGTTCCTAGAACTACCCCAACACAGCCACCTATCTACCATGCTTCCTACAATCTTATCTACAAAATTCACCCAAACCCCAAGTGAAATGATCCTTGTGCTATTCTGTAAAACCTTAACCTGGTAAGTAACATTAACACTACGTACTCAAGGGACAAATTTGTCACCCCGCAGATACCACCCATTAGGAACAAACTCCAGCGGCTTATCCAACACCTCATTGGCCCTTACCCCACATACGGTTCAAACAACTGGATGAGTGAATACAACCACCCCAAGGTTCCAGGGAAGCCAGGATTGAACTTTGCTGGCTTGCAAGAGCCATAGGGCTGTAGTCTAATACGTTCCTATGCTCCTATGAATGTTGTAAATAAACTCATCCTGTAGGATCCCCACACTCCCCATAAACCATTCTCAAAAGTTTTTCCCCTTTGGTCCCCTACCTACCTCTTCCTTACTTGCCCCCTATATCAACACAATAATCATCTCCCTTTAATTAAACACAGAGCTCTAACATGCCTTATTAAGGTGATTACTCAGACCCTCCTTGTGCTCCCTTCCAGCAGCAATAACATCCATCTATCAAAACATCACCTTTCAAATCCCATTTCAAACCACCGCATGATGCCTTCTGCACTTCAGCCATCTGCAAGGAAAAGAAAACAATACATTTTATGTGCGCACACACACACACACACACACACACACACACACACACACACACCAATAATTACAATAATTACAAGGACCCCTGCCACCCCATCAAGTGTTTGCTAAACTCTGCACCAAAGTATGGCACCAGCCCCCCCCCCTTTTACTATGACTCATATCCCCTTGAAGAAGAGTGATAAGTGCTACCCGAAGAAAAGCCAAACTTGTCTAGTTTGTAACCATCCCCCAGCCAGTAACCTAATAAATTCCTATGACACTGAGTGCTGTGACTCCAATTCACCTACCTGAACCCCGTCCACATTGACATGCCTTAATGAACACTAAATAAAATGCATTACCTGAAACCTCATCAAGCCCCTTGGAGGAACCTAAACTCTTACCTATGGCCAATGGCCGTTGCTCCCTTTTACTAATGAATGCAAATGCCCAAACAGGAACAACTTATCTAACATACTGAATGGTTAATAGAACAAACTGTGCAACCAATAAACACTGAGATCAAAACTCAAATGCCTATCCTTCTCCGACTAGCAGTGTAAATCCTCTACCAAAACTCAACTTTGAAATCCACTTACTTCCGTCAGTAACTGTTGCCCACATGTGCTTCCTATGTGTAACCTCCTCGCTCGCGACTGCTTCCATCCTCTGTGAATTTACTGTGTATCGCCTCAACTGGTACTCGGCACATCACTGTCTACAAAGAAAAGAAGAAAAGTAAACCCTCTGATATGTAGAGAGAAGGCTTCACTTTATACCCACCTATTCCAAATTACAGCTGCAGTATTCCAAGAACCCATCTGCAAGAAAGAAAAGACATGTAAATCATCCAAAATACATATTCCAAAACATATGCAAGGACAACCTATCCTGCCAACCTGGGAAGAATATATCACTACCACTCAGACAAAGAAGCTATAACTGAAGCTATGCTTCCAATGATCTTATCAATACCCAAGATAAATTTCACTACCCGTCGAGTATGTTAAAACTAAATAACATCCATGAAGGGACCTATCAATATCCACAACCATGACAATCCCTGAGCCCCATGCTTCACCCATTCAGAATACCCAAGCCAATGCAAACTGCTACTCCACCACTCTACCAAGTCCATAAGAGTAATCCCTACAAATTGTCCCCACTGTTGACTCTAATTATTGCTGTGTCCCAAGTTCTAATAAGTACTACTACTGCATGCCAAAGAATTCCCTCTTCCTTGACCCCTTATATACTAAACTTTGTACCTCTCAAATGTACAACGTCATGCAAAATGTCCAGCTACTTGTCTCCCCATTCCTGGCCCACACACACCCATGGTTTTCTGGGAAATGTACTTTAAAACACTTTATAAATTTAAAAGAGCAATATCTAAAATCATAGCTTTCGACCCTCCATCTCCACTAGCCCTCATAATGTAGATCAAATGGGCAAATATAGCTGACTATCAACTGCAGCTAGAAAGGGCATATGATAGTTAAAAGATGCTGGTTTTACTTGTATCTGTTAGTGTATTAATATAATTTAGTTATTTACCATGGATTACCATGGATTTAACTTATAGGGTGGCCACGGTGGTGCAGCGGTTAGCGTTGCCACCTCACAGCAAGAGGTTCTCTGGTTCGATTCTTGGCTGGTGTGCCTTCTGTGCGGAGTCTGCATGTCCTCCCTGTGGTCGCGTAGGTTTCCTCCGGGTGCTCCGGTTTACTCCCACATCCCAAAGACATGCAGTAGGTGGATTGGACACTCTAAATTGGCCCTAGGTGTGAGTGTGTGCATGTGTGTGCCTTCTGTGGAAAGTTGGGCACCGGGCTGGCAACTGAACACAGTAAAATTCCTCTGCCAATCATGAGCTGACAGATGATACTCTGTGGCGACCCCTTACCGGGAAATGCCGAAAGGAAGAAGAAGAAGACCATGGATTTAACTTAAAATATCCTAACATTGAATTAAGATCCCCTCGAGAGGTATGTTTAAAACCTGTCCCTAATTTTGGGCCTTTGTCAAGATTTCTTGCACCAAGAGAGTGAGAGGTATGCTTAAACTACTCATGTGGCCTAAACCATCCCCACACGTACTGCACGTGGGCTGCAGGCATTTAACTCAAGGCTCTATCCAGCGGGTCAGTCCAGTCCAAAGCCATCCACCAGACTGCAACTCCCCCTACCCCAACAGCAAAAATCCAGCAAGTGAGCCAGAAACAAGTACACAAATTAAATCAACTTTCCGAACTGGCAACCCAAGAAAACCATGCAAACACTTTTTTTTTTTTTAGTTCAAGAATCCACCAACAAAAGAAAACAGTAACTCACAAAACGTCAAGCAATTCTCTGCCTTGGCAGATGGTGTCCAAACATCAGAATCTGGGAAACGTGCCAACCCCCCACATCCCCCACACGAACATCAATGTCACACAGAAACAATGGACGATGACAACGTCCACTGTCTCCTACCAGAGCCTCGAGGGAAAATGTGCCAGGGAAAATCGCGCCAACATCAGTGTTCAGTCCAGCCAAATGGCCTCAACAAAAAGCCGTCGCCTAGCAACTTTAACACTCAGAGCAATGCCCGCAATTTGTCAGGAAACCACAAAATGTTTGAAGAACAGACCCACTTGGGGAGCGACGAGAGCCCACCATGACTGCATCCCACCTCTTAACCTCAAACCAAGAAATTCCGACTATTCACAAAGCTCAAAGCAACATGCACTGACAAACCCAAACTGTGTGCAGCCTGTCCAACATCCCATCTCCCGCCACATCCTGACTCAGCTCAAAGCTCAAACTTCATATGATAGAGACCATATGATCAAGTTTTCAGAAACTCGAAATTCCGAAGTTAAATAAAAAAAAAAAAAAAAAAGTTGAATGCATCATTTCTGCAGGGGGGCAAGCCCCCTGCACCCCCCACCCCCTACTTAAATATACCAACTCCGAGATTGTGCTTCAGTGGGGAAAAGGGAAATCTCCCATTTCATGCTGTATGCAGAAGCGCAGCATGGGAGATTTCCCATTTCCTCACTATAGTGTGATCACGGAGATGGTATATTTAAGTAGGGAGGGTGCAGGGGGGCTTGCCCCCATGCAGAAACAATGTGTTTAACTTTTTATTCTTTTTTTTTTTAATTTAACTTCGGAATTTCAAGTTTCTGAAAACTCGATCATATGGTCTCGACCATATGAGGTTCGAGTTTTCAGTAACTCAACATTCTGAAGTGAAACCATTTATATATATATATATATATATATATATATATATATATATATATATATATATATATATATAGATATAGATATGCATATGTGTATATTATACATATACAACTTATAAAGCAATCATTTTTTGGAGGGCACTGCCCAACATTCCCCCAAAACACACACATTGTACACTTTTGGTTAATATAGTCCATGGCAGAGCACTCAGTTGGTGAACTGCCACTGGACCTTTGGCAAACTGTATTCACTCACCTACTTTGCAGTTCTTAGCACTTTTGTTTTTAAGCCTGCAATAAAGTAATCTATGGAAACATATATTATGATAAAGTACTGTGACCCATTTTGAAAAATAGTAACCTGGAAAAGTTGTGAAGTAGTTCAGGAAAACAAAAAGGATAATGGGACCAGATGGATCTATAATGAAACTTTTTCAAGATGCAAAACATCTTAATCTAACATTATGGTTCCACTGCATCTGCCTACTAACCTAGTTTGTGAGTTCTACCCCCTACTCCCCTAGTTTCTATGTACACTATGTCTGAGGTTGTGCAAAATTGAAGAAAAAGGAAAACAAAAAAGAATTAAACTCACATTTCAGTCTTTTTCATTTGTGCAGTCTTACAATTTAATAAAACACCTGTGACAAGGCAAGCTACAGTGCATTAAGATGTCCAAAGCATGAACATGCAATCTTAACTGTGTAAACTTCCATGAGTAAACAAATGAAAGAACGATAAACAGTAATGCTTCAAAACCAGATCTTACCATATAATCTTAACTAATGTATCAATATTTAAATAGATAAATAACATTGATTACTACTACTTCAAAGAATGACAATGTCAGTGAAATGAGAACACACTTTGAAATCCTTATAGAAGAGGCTTGATTGCATAAGCTATTTTCTTTTTTGGGGGGGTATTAAAAGCTACGGTATTCTTTAACAAAAAGTAAAACATTTGTTGTTTCTTAAAAATACAGATTAAAATAGCACAGCTTAAGTGTTATGTTTCAGTGTCTTTACCACTAGTTATGTATTTCTCCATGGTTTCTGATAACTGTTTTTCTGTTTTCTTTAACACTAAAAGGTGACTGTCATCTTGTTTATCTATGTCATTATTACTGTTGTAATTTTGAGTAAGAATATCCAGTTGTTTTAAAGTTCAGCATTTGCAATTTGTTCTTACCTATTTACTTCTCTTATAAAAGATGCTATTTGTTTTGAAAAGTCAGATCAGATGGCCTATAAGCTGTGTTCAGTATTCAATGAACGTGTCAAATGCTTTTCTCTGTGGTTTTCAATACTGAATATAAACTGCTAGGTACAGATTATACCCATTATATTTATGTGTGTGTAACTATGGTTACAGCAGAGAAAAGGGAACATGTATTTTTCTGTGCCCTTCTTTATAGTATTAAAAGTGTGTGTGTGTGTTCCAGAATATTGCTTGCTATTTTCAAAGCTTTTTAAGTATTAAGCATTATTTTTAATTTTTCTTGTAGCAGTAATAGTAACAAAGACAGTTTGTAGAAAATAAAGTGTTTTGGCAACTAAATATTGTACAAGCTAGATTCAGGATCCAGCTAGTAACAATGATTTCTACTTTTCATCTGTTAGTTTTGTTTTTATTTTCCATTAATTACATGTTTCATACTTAAATATGGTGTCTAGCTAAGAAAAAAAGAAAGTTGTGAGAGAAGATAAAAATGTTCTCAGGCTGCTTATGACCCAGGCTCAAAAGCCAAATTATGACGATTGTTTTCGGCCCTAATATTTGTCAATTAATTGGGGTAGCATTGCAGAATGTATATATAGTATATCTTTACATTTTAGACAGTGTTTCTCATTAAAAGTATTTAACCTTCAGCTAGAACAGTGTGTCAGTATTAGGAAAGAGAGAGGGAGAGAGAGAGAGAGAGAGAAAGAGATAGAGAGATTAGAACTGTAATTATAATTTGCACGGTGCAGTGGTAGCATTGTTGCCTTACAGCAGAAGGTTCTCTGGTTCGAATCTTGGCTGGGGAGCGTCTGTGTAGAGTCTGCATGTCCTCCCTGCATTAATGTGGGTTTCCTCCAGGTGCTCCGGTTTCCTGCCATGTTACAAAGACATGCATCTGGAGCATTTCTCCACAGGTCTGTGCTGAAAATTGTCTTTGTTCCAAGTCGGACTTTCCCGGTTAACAAATGTTAAATAAATAAATAAAATTAAAATACACAAACACACATGCAGATGGCTAGGTGGTTGAGTTCTCCTCTAAGTTGTATATGCTAACAGCCTTGGTAAAATTAGAATAGAAGCCTGAAAAAAAAATGCCGCCAAGCCTGCAAAGAAGTTCGGTGTCAAGCTCAAAAAGAAGACCAAGAAAAAATCCTAAAGTGAAAGTCACCACAAAAAAGGTAAAAGGTCTAAGTCCATTTCCAAGAAGAAAAAAGCTAAAAAAGCCAGCCAAGGCAGCAGGCAATAAAAAGAAACCGAGAAAGGTAGCAAAGCTGCTAGCCAAGGCAACAAAATCCAAGAAATTGACTGAAACTAAAAACTGTTTAAAGCAGTGCTTGCATTAACATGCAGCGTATTGGCGTAAAAATATACTACATTTCACTTTTTGCAGCATAAACTGTCTTTGAGTACTGCAGTGGACTTAATTGGGATACTTTTGTTGGTAAATTACATTTTAATGGTTTAAAGACTTTCATTTATTCTGAAATGCGTAGTAGATTGCTTTCTGGGATGGCTGTTAGTCATTTTTGAATTCGAGGCCATGCCTCTTCTAATTGAAACTATCAAACCAAGAAAAAGTTTTGGGGCTATTCATTAGTGTGTTCTGGTGGGAAATTAAATTTTTTTTGCTATGTACAGTTGTAACTTTCTTAAAATGTTCAACAATTTATTGCTTGAATAACTATTTGTTTTTAGGCTATACTTCAGATTTGTAAAGTCCTTTTCAAAAGCTTATGCTATAATTTATAACAAAGTGCACTAGCAATACAGTGTTACCCTCTGTAATAATTTCTCTTACCCATGCATTATCCCTATGCAACAACTTATTATGTGATTTGGTTAGTTATTTTACAACTCTCACTACTTACCTTCTATCTAGAAGAGCTTACACTGTAAATGTATCTGAATTAGCGTTGGCTGGTTCTGTCCTTACATTTAAGAATTTAAACTGTAAATGTATTTGAATGTGTTGGCTAGCTGGCTGTAAAGATTTGTATCAGCAGCGTACCTTATGAAGTCTACTACTAAACTTGCATTTAAAGAGCTTATACTGCAAATGTATCTGAACTGGCATTTAAAGAACTTACACTGTAAATGTATCTGAATTAGCATTGGCTGGTTCCTTCTTTGCATTTAAGAGTTTACACTTTAAATTCATTCGAATTAGCATTGACTAGATGGCTGAACAGATTTGTAATACCAGTGTACCTCACAAAATCTACTGCTAAGCTTGCGACCAGAGTATCTCTGCTTTTCTAGAAGTGTACTTAGGTCATTAAGCATCTAGTACCTGGCACTTTAATATTTATTTGCCTTGAAGAACTCAAAAGTGCTGCTAGACTGCTATTATGATTTATGTAATTTGAATGTTTCACTACCTGTCTTCTAGAATAATCACAGAAGCTTTACCAGACTGTGAATGGAACTAAACTGTTTTGAATTTGTACGTATATGTATATAGACTGTTGAAATGCTAACCCATCTTATGCAACTAGCATTATAGCTTGTCACTGTTAGTTTCTTATGTAGTTAATAGTTTGTGAGCTTACATGCCCAGTCTCCTTCTTACCTGTATCTCCTGTACTGCTTTTTCAATCCACCCAGCCTACTTACCACTTCATAACGCCCTACCTCCTTCTACTAACCCCTCCAATACTGTGGAAACCCAACTATGCAGTACTTGTATGTTTTAATCTGCTCAACTATTTTACCATTACTTGTGTAGCATACCCTGGTACTGACACACATCACCAGAACATCTTCTTCCCCCTCAACTTATCTCTTTTTTCTTGGTGTCATTCTCCGTCTTCTCTCCAATAGTACCCCATACTCTCTAATCTACTCCACCTACAGCTTTCCCCTTACTCCAGCATTTCTGTTCTGTCTTACAGCTCCCACCACTCACTTTTAGCTTACCAACTTTAATTCTTCCTACTGCCTCTTGACAATCCCTATTTCTCTGCTGCCTTACCTGGCTTCTCTGCTGCATCTATTACCTTTATAGGTAACCATCTGTGCTCCACCCCCTCTTCACTACAACTTCCTGTAAACCTCACCCAATCTGATCCAACCCCTATTAACTAACACCTCCCACTGCTTACCATACTATACCCCCACCCATCTGCCCACACTCACTAACCCCATTCCCTCCATTCAAACTAAACCGACATAACTTCCCTCATCCACACTCCCAACACATTCCCATTTCACACCTTACCCCTCAACATATTCCTCTCTTCCTGCTTATCCTTTCTTCATTTGTCTAACCTCACCTCCTATCATACTCAGGTAACCTACATCCCTACACTCCTACCCCCCTCTCAACAAACTACAAGTACCAATAACCACTACTCCTCTCCCATATCACATGCATCCTTCTCTTGCACTGGATACACATTCCCCAAGATCAAATTGCCTCCAGCTATCTTTTCACAGAAAAAAATTAAACAAAAATTTCTCCCACCCTACACCATTTATCTTTTCTCTTTCACCCTCACAACATCCTTCAACTCTCGGGTGATTTCCACCCCAATCCTGGCCCACACTGTAACTCATTTCATCCTACTAATGCTACACACACACTTCTACAGGCACCTAATTCTAGTCTCAAGCACCTCTCCTTCTACTCTATAAACATCCACAGCATCTTTAACAAGACATCGGAATTCTGCTCTTGGATAACTAAACACTCCCCCAACATAATCACTCTCTCAGAAACATGGCTTAAACCTCATAACACTGACACTGAATTTTTCCCCTCTGGATACATCCTACATCTTGACAGAATTCATAAAAAAGGAGAAGGTGTTGCCATCATGTACTCAGACCTCCTAACTTTTTTTGCCCATACCACCCCAGTCCCATCTATTCACTCAGCTGAACTCATTATTGGTAACATAAAAGTCAACGACCATAAAATCATAGCTATAGCAATCACCCCATCTGAACCCTCCCCTCTCTCCCACATTACTTTCTTTCCTGTTGTTACTCTCCTTCCCTTTTACTCCCTCCCCTCTTTATCTCTATAAAACTAACCACCTAAAAAATTAACAGTCACCTACCATTCTCTTCACTTCCTAACTTCTGGTCACATGATGCATATATCCCACCTGCAACTGCCTTATACTTAACATCCTTACACACTATTGCTGCAAAACAAGCATTCAAAAAGTTCTCCATGGAGGACTATACTTATGGTATTTTCTTCTTACTAGCTTATTGTTACTACCTGCCTCAATATAAATATCATATACTAAATGTATTTCTTACTGATTTTTAACTTGCACCTAAAGAACAGCTGCTCATTTACTCTATTGTATTTTTTTGTCCTCTGCTACAATCCTGTAATTTTTATTTATTGCTATTGTGTATTAAGTCAGTTTCTGCAATTTTTGCTTAATTGTACTGTGGAGCTTTTCTCCCTGGGCCTCTGCTGAAAAAGGGCACTAGCCCACAGACTATCCCAGTCAAGAAATGTCAAATAAATAAATATATATATATATATATATATATATATATATATTATTTCATTTTGACATGTGTTAAGCAGGTTAGTCTGACTGGGCAGAAGCCCTTTTTCAGCAGAAACCTGGGGAGAAAAGCTCCAACAACATTGTTACAACTATTGCATAAATTGACATAGGCAGAAATGATACAGTTAATTACAATCTGTTTTGAAGAAGAGAAAAAAATACAAAATACATTACAGACAGGAACAAGTATGACATGGCCTTGAGGCAAAAACTTTAAACTGTTGGTGCTCAGTTCATATTTTATAGTGAGTTTTACTATCAAATACAATGAGATGGATGTGGACAAAAGGAAAGGATGAAAAATAGCAGTAGATCAGTAGTTACAGAGTTTTATATGGAAATTATGTAACAAGGTGGAGAAGATAGTTAGTAGCAGTTGTGAGTGGTATGGATGAAGGGATGACTGTTTAATGTTGGGTCATCGCAGTTACAAGTCCTAGTGTCTAGCAGGTAGAGTTTTAAGGATTTTTGAAGCAGTTTATATTATGTATTGTTCTTAAGGACAGATACAGTTTGTTCCAAGAGTTAGCAATAGAGTAGATATAGAGTTCATATAGAGTATATATATATATGTGTATATATATATATATATATATATATATATATATATATATATATATATACATACATGCACATACATATATACACACATATATATACAGAGAAAGAGCGAGAGATATTGATATATATAAATCTACATATCTCCTCCCCTCTCTCTTATATATATATATATATATATATATATACACACACACACACACACACACACACACACACACACGCACACGCACACGCACACGCACACACACACACACACACAGATATAGATATATTCATTTTGACTTCTTAATATCAGGTACTGAGCTACATCAGCACTCATAAGTAGAGGCTAGAACCTGAAATATTCAGATAACTTAGCTGCCCTGTACCGATTTCTTATTCTATTTTAAAATCATGAATACTATAATTTTAGAAGAAAACAAAACCCTTTCCATGCTTAAAATGTGTTAGAGCTATTTATTTAATTTCTATAATTAATAAAGTAGGGAAATCACTAATTAAACAAAAGAATCAATAGACAGGAATTGTGATGTCATACTTCGTCTTTCACAGATAGTATAGCCCATTGTTAACTAGTGGGTAGCCTGTTCCTTGTTGAGATATGGCCTGATCAGTAACCAATATATTTGCTTAATCAACAAACCCTAGTCATTTCACTGTAGGTTACTGTAAGGAGAAGAGTCTCTAATCTTTAGGGATGGCTTTCTTTTGCAGTTTCTGAAATAAACAATAATATTCAAAGAAGCCTGTATAAATTGGTAAACAGTGTTAACAATACAGAATGTTGGCAGCAGTGATCCATGCATTTCTTTTGGGTATCTGACTTAAGATTACTACACTAGTAAACAGTAATGTACTTAGAGCAGAGCAAGAGGGGCAATTGCCCAAAACACAAAGTGTCAGGGGGCATGATTAGCTCTCCATCATCCCAATCACTCTTTAGGCTATAGCATTTGCAGTCAATCCTGAGCTCTGTAGCATTACATTGTAGTAATCAGTTTGCCATAGTTTAAATTTAATTTTTTTTTCTTTTTAAACTAAAACCTGAGTGCTGAAGTGCTCCATGCAGGGTATAAACTAAAGCAACTGCTTACTACATTTGTAGCAGACAGCTACATTTTAAAACAGAAAAGATGATTTTTCTAAAATTAAACCTGAGTGTTTAGTGCTCCATGCAAACAGAGTACAAACTATAGCAACCATTTTCTACATTTGTAGCAAGCAGTTTAAAAGAAGAAAATATGTTTTTTAAAAAGCTAAAAACTGAGTGCTGTAGTGTTCCATGCTGCCAGAGTATAAACTGTAACAACTGCTGCTACATTTGCAGAAAACAGTTTGCTACAGTTTAAAAGAAGAAATTATTATTTTTCTTTTTGTTTTCTTACTGCATTGTGAGGAAGGAATTTTGAGAGCAGGACATAGAAACAGGACCTAAATGGCTATGGGCAGGATGGGAGTGGTTTCATGCATCTAGCCAACTGGATGGTGTCCAAGTAGAAGGAACAGAGGTTTTTGTTTTTGGTTCTTCTGTCCTACTGTCTGCAGGAAGGATCCTGCAAGTTTAGCAGAAGTCCTTTTTTTGTGGGGCACAAGTTCATGAGCCTTGCATGTGGTACTTGTTGAGCTAGCTATGCTTCTGATAGTAAACAGCACTCTAAATGTTAAGCACTTATGTGATTCCAGGGATATTGCTAGGAAGATTGAGATTGTCCTAACATGCAGATTTCTCTTTTCTCCAACATAGTATGAGTTATATATCTATCTATCTATCTATCTATCTATGGGTGTATAATTAATGATCAAGCAATCACTATCATGGTGTCTGGTCAACACCATTTAATTGACAGAAACAGGTGCTAACATGCACAAGATCAACATCTCCTGGTTAGGGAAATAATCCCTTACCCTGGGGATTGTGCAGTATTGGGAGTTAGTATATATAATTACCAGGCTGTGTATGGGGGGTGGTGCCTCTCCTCACATTGGGAGGTGCAGGAAGGATTGTCTTCATGAAAAAATACTTGTTGGTTTAGTCTGGTCTGATATAATCTCCAGAGCATGCACAGTACATATCGATGACCATGTTTCAGTGTATGGATATCAGCATAGGGATCATTTGATCAGTAGTTATACAAACATATATGTGTGTGTGTGTGTGTGTGTGTGTGTGTGTGTGTGTGTGTGTGTGTGTGTGTGTGTGTGTGTGTGTGTTTCAGGGTATGGGAGTGCTGCCCCCTATATTGGTGACAGGGGGACTGCCCCCCTGCAAAAATATTTTTTTGATAATTTTCTAATCTAAACCATAGATCAGCAAAGTAATTCCAAGGGACTGTAATCAATGTTTTGTAAATTGTTAACAATTCTGTCAGACCTTCATTAAGAAGCCATTTATTTTACATTGATATGGGTTGGGGTTCAGAAACAACCAGCAAATATTGCTTCTGTCAGATTATCAGTTAAGAGTCATTGTAAGCACAGTGAGAAATTTGTTGTTTTATTCATGGGGTGGAGAATAGTGAGGAAGAATATATATATATATATATATATATATATATATATATATATATATATATATATATAAACAACAAATCATTACATGATCTTAATTAAATGATCATTAACAAGGTTTGTAAGTGACCTTACCAGAACAAGAGAAGCAAGTTAAATATATTCCAGTGGAAACTTTTTCTTTATGCTCTTATTCATATATCCAGGGTGGACACAGTCAGTAAGTATTTTGAGGTTAGAGATGGGGATGCAGATTGTTTTGAAAGCAAAAGAGAGTTATTTTATGACATTGATCATTAATCTGACTTGTCATGGAGGGACAGTATTTGTGTCTAAGAGAAACCAGTTGAAATAAGTTACTGGGGTCATTGTTTCTCTCACATGATCGCAGTCAGACATTAGAAGTCTTTAGGGTCAGAAAATAGTTCTTCTTGGAAAAGGAGACACTACATATACATTGTCATAGCCAAACAGTCATTGACATAGATTGTCAGAGATGGCCAGTGCATTTATGTCTGAAAAGTTAATTTGCATTACTGTGGACATTATTTCTATCACTTGATCACAGCCAGACATCAGAGGAATGCACCATTAGTACATGATTATTTGGGGGTGGCATGATGTGTGTGAAGAGCTGAGACACTTGCACTTGATCCCAGATAAACAATCACTAATATGACTTCTCAGGAAAGAACAGTGCAAGTGCTTGAGAGCAACAAGTTTAAATATATTACTATAAGGATTATTTATTTCACTTCATCACATTTAAATATCTGAGGTATACTCAGTGAGAAGGTTACTTTGCAGGTAGGCATAAGGCAGGCTATATGTGAAAGCAAAGGACATTCAGTTGATCATAGATGATCAGTAATCTGGCCTGCCAAGAAGGGACAGTGCATGTTGTGAAGATGTGAGGTATTGCATCACTGCTAGAGAGAACAGGGTAGTGTATGTGTAACATATGCCAGCATAGCTAGCTGGAGTTTTATAAATAATTTTGTGCCATTTGACTATCAAACTGACTTCTACAGATGCTTGTGTTGAAAATATATCAGCTGTGTTATTATAAATGATTAAGGGACTAAATGATAAAGTCCCAATAAAACCTATTCTAAAAGCCTAGACCTCTTAGGAAGTAATATAAAGTTTACTTATAGTTGTCCATTTTCATATATCACTTATACACCCTCATTTATGGGTTTTCAGTGTAACAACTAACCCCCCTTTTTTTTCACTTGACATGCTATCAGTTCACTATTCAGAGATAGGTTTGCATATTTATTGTTTATTCAGGCATAGGCATTTAGTTTTTATAGCATACACACATAATTTTTATATTTTTATATATTATATCTAGCCAATAGTTTTGTATGTGTTTTAAATATTTTTATCTTTTATTCCACGAAAGCTTTAACATGTATTAAGTTTAGTTCTTCTATGTTTTGTAATATATATTTAAATGAATCTCATGAACCAAAAGCAGTCTGCAAAAATGAAGGAATGAACACAATTCTTAGTGCTTGCATCCAAATTTATTCCTCATGAACTTCCTCAGAAAATGTTTAACCTCTCAAAACACCCCCCTTTTATGTTACATAAATTATCACATGACTTTGCATATCAACAGGGGTGGCTTGTGCTATTGGACTGCAGCCCTTCCCCAGCTGTAATAATGTAAAATAAACAGAAATAAAACAAAAACGAAAATAAAATAAAATAAAATTAATGGAGTCCTGGACCATCGCGCATGCGCACTCAAGGCATTTCCCACTATCTGGACTGCTGGTGAACCACTCTAGAGCATGCTCACAGAATCCAGACTGTCTCACCAGCAGTTCGGTTTGGGAAGACAACATTGAATTTGCACATTCCCCAGAATTCTATGCAGTTACTGCACAGACAGGAAGGGGATCGAACTCCAACATCCGCAGGCTGGTGCTCTCGCATGGAAGGGGAAGGACCTGCTTGCTGGATTGTACACTCATCGCCATGGGCTTTCTTTATGGATGGAAAAGCTGCAAGGGACTTATGGAGGAGCTCGAATGGATGATTTTTGTTAGCAGAAGCTGCAAGGGACTTATGGAGGAGCTCGAATGGATGACTTCTGTTATTGGATTAACAGGTAGGGAGAGTGGTGTGTGTGTGTGTGTGTGTGTGTGTGTGTGTGTGTGTGTGTGTGTGTGTGTGTGTGTGTGTGTGTGTGTGTGTGTGTGTGTGTGTGTGTCTGTGTGTGTGTAATGCCCCAGTTGCTATGGTGGTGGGTAGAGAATAAGGCCTGAACCCTGTACCTTGGGCCCAAGTGGCAAGAGCCTGAATTCCCTACCCACCACTATTTGTAAAAAAAATTGCAGATGTTTGCCTCATATTTGTTCTGTTCCTCATAAAATCTATGGTTTCTGTATTTTTGTTTCTTGATGCAGTCAGTGGTGCACTTGTAGCATTGCTGCCTGACATCTGCAGGTTATCTGGTTTGATTCTTGGCTGGGGTGCCTTCTGTGTGGAGTCTGCATGTTAAATTCTCCACTTTAAACATCTGATAGTTTTCCCCTATGTTCTTTTGCCGGATTTTCCTGCTTAGGGGTTGCCACAGCAGAACTCCGGTCCGCTAATGATTGGCAGTAGATTTTTACGGTGCTGAGGTGCCAGAATGACACCCAACCTTCAACGAAGGCACACCCATTCACGCATGTCTTTCAAACGCCACTCGACCGTGGGGAGGACATGCAGACTCCACACAAAAGGCGCTCCAGCCGAGAAATGAACAGGAGAACCTCTTGCCGTAAGGCAAAAATGCTACTGCTACTTCCCTATGTAATAACAAAAACAGGAATTGCAAATGGCCACATATACTATGTTGGAGTTCTCACAATTAAAGTGTTTACTCACCCAAATAGTCCTACTTATATATGAACACACACTTGCCATAAAGAAAAAAGATTTTACTCATGCTTTAGTTAGGCATGGCAGTCAATGTACAAACTTCAAGAAGTTCACTTTTTCAGTAATAGATTTAGGACGTGGTTCTTCAATTGTATAGTATTTTTTATTGCTATTATATATTTTTATGGCAACAGTTTTATGGTATGATCTTATGCCTGTAACTAGGATGTGATATGTAAAGTCATGTGATGATTTATGTAACATAAAAGGGGTGTGTTTTGAGAGATTAAACATTTTCTGAAGAAGTTCATGAGGAATAAATTTGGACGAAAGTGCTAAAAATTGTGTTTTTGTCTTTAAATGGTGGTATTTTTGGTAAGAGATATTAAATTGAATACTTTTTTAATTAAATAATTTAGTATTTAAATGTTCATGTTAGATACCATTGCAAATGCGTCTGAAGAAGCAGTGGGTTACACTGTGAAAGCACTTACATTATTTATGGTTTAATAAATAGACTACTTTTATCACAGAAGAAGGTGCCATTGTTTTACTGGGAACATATAACTACACAGTGCCGTAGTATTTCCTTACATCTTTATATTTTCAAATAACTGATTAAATGTTTATGCTTAAACAAAGAATTCTGGAATGGAAGAGTAGAAGTTTTTGAAATTATTCTTAAATTTTCAAATACTGCAACAGATCTAAGCAAAGGTCTGAATGTGCATTGTACCAGAGTGAGGTGATCAGATGTGATGTCATTCTGTAACCAGCACTGAGAGGATGGAACTGTCACTGCAGCTTGTTTTGTTTTCTTTGTAACCTGATATAAAAATATATGGCAGTCAGTTGAGTCAGTTAGTTGAGTTCAGTTCAGTTAGTTGGAAACTCATTATCTTGCCATGTGAAAGGAAGCATCTCTGGTTCCTATCTTGCCTTGCTGTATTAATTAAGTCAGGGAACAGTTATTCTTTAGACAGTCGGGAAATACAGTGAAATTAGTTTAGTAGTGTTTTTCTGCATCTGTTTGAATCTGTCCAACTGTGTTATTTTTATTTCTCTTGTGATTGAAACTTTGATGTTTATTGTACTTAGCTATTTAGTATTCTCATGTTTTCTATTTTATTATTTATTGTTAAATAATTTTATATCTTTCATTGTGGCTGGTCTTTTAAAAAATACTTTTAATGTCCTGAGAGTACCTGTGCTTATTTTAGTGATGCCTTGGCCACTCTAAAAAGGCTGGCTGCGTTTAGATACACTCTACCATTTAAGTTAGTATTGCTTTTACTCAGTATAACTGGAAGCCTTTGTAAGAGCCTGACAGTGGTTGACTGGTGGCAGTGAGGCTACCTTATAGTCTGAGCAGAAAGGGTATAGCTAGTAAATCTGTACCAGCCTTTCCCAGGAGAGTCTTTGTGGTGAAAATCAAATACCCAGGTGTGGGTGTGTCAGCTACTTGGAAATGGGACAAAGTAATCCAAAGTGAGTCTTGTTTGGGATTTAGAGAGACAGAGACTCCAGTTCCAGGTCTGAAGTGAGCTCCCTGTGTGCTCTTCTGGGAAATTTTGCTGATGCAGAGAGCTGTATTTGAAATACTGATTACTGGTCTTGGGTAAAGAGAGGCCATCACACAAAACAGTTCAAGTACATTACTGTGACCACTATGTTTGTTACTTTATTGTCAGTCAAACATAAGAGGTGTTATTTGGGGATGAAATAAGGTGTTAAACAGTCTGAGTACAAACAGTGAAAACTTACATGGTTACAATTAAATAATTAATAGTATGGAATGTTAAGGAAGTGCAGTGTGTTTGTAAGGAAAAACAACTTGAAGTACATTATTGTGTCTATTATTTCTTGAACTGGATTACATTCAGACATTAGGAGTGTTCATATTCAGAAGGTGATTATTTAGGAAAGAGGTAAGCTGTTTATGAAGGAAAACAATATTACAGTTACTTTATCACAAATGTCACAAAGAGTTATTATTTCTGGAGAAATGCACTTTCACAAAACCAAGTTTCACTGAAACGTTAATTAGATGGGTCAAAGTAGACGTGTGTGTGTGTGTGTGTGTGTGTGATATTAGATACATAGCTGGTTCTGTCTAACTTTGTCGAACAATGCTTTGGTCAGCATCTATTTAGTCAACACAATTTTGTCACATAAATAGATGGTCAACAGGTGTGCAAGACTGACAGTCCCCTGGTAGGGGAATATACCCTTTTCCCTGAGGATTGTGTAATCTCAGAGGTAAATTATATAATTAGCAGGGCATCTGTGGGGTGCAGGGGGGAGCTTGTTCCCCTGCAAAAAATATGCTATCTTTGTTTTTTTTTTAAGTTTTGCATGTGCTGAGATTAATTCCCAGTGCAGGTGTAATACTGTGTTGACATGTATAATGTTGATCAATTTGATTTGACATTATGCATGTTGATGTAAGTAGCATTCGATTAATTTAAATAGATTCATATAGATATAAATGTATACTACTGTATCATAATGGTGACAGTTTAACTGTATAGGCAGTAAAACATCTAGACAGTTCAGAATGTAGACAGCAGTGAGCTGGTGTAAAGGAAGAGAGTGTGTTTGTGTGACTTTACGGATTAAGGTTAGAGTAAGGGATAGGTAAGGGAATACCTTTCATGTTGTGCATGTTTTTTCATGTGTGTTGCTATACTGTATCAGGACAGTGTCATGTAAAGTTTTTTTTGTAAGGTAAGGTGCTGGGTCAGGGTTAGAGTTAGGGTTTGCACACATTTCTAAGGTGATGTGGTGGCAAAGAAGATTGGAAGAATACTTATAAAATGCCAACCTACATACCTCTCTGTCTCTTACAGTAAGAAATCTGGACAAAGCCATAAAAAAGTGGTACAAATAGGAACAATTTTGAAATATTGCTCGTACAAACTTAGAAAGTTGATAGAATAACAGGTTTTGCATTAGCATGAATTTTCTGAAGGGTGTGAAGTCTAAAACTCAAATGTCTGTCATTATTTTCTAACTTATTCTTTAATGATTTGCCAGAACGCCACAATTTTACGAAAAATGGACCAAACATATAAGGCAAAAATCTGGACATTCTGCGATAATCTGTACAGATGAGAGGTACACTATCTGCCTCAATCACTTAAAAATATCTCAGTGGATAATAAAAAGGTATAGCTCCAGCTTACTACAGACAAGAGTGGTTTAATTGAGGCTATACTGCATAAGACAAAGATCAGCATTACTCAATATACACTTGAATTCTTTGCCATCATACTGCCTGCTTTACATTATCCTCATTTTTCCATCTCAAAATATTTATGCTGCAACTATTGCCACAGTGGGGAGGGTTATTTGCTCTCAATTTTAGTGATGTAGCTTCATGCCAAAAAAGCTAGAATACTTCATAATAGTTTTGTCTGGGACCAGAGAATTTGATCCAGTACTAGTACCCAAGTATCCCCCTTTTTAAGTTGTTTCTTTGCAGACATATGATAATCTGGCATCCTGAATTATACTTAGCTTCTATTAGGAGTGGCTATATTATCAGGGTGGGGAAAGCAATAGACATTCAAAATATAAATTTGTATTGAGTTGTCATCACATCAGAACTAATAATTGTTTATAGTTCTACAAGAAAAGAATGCCTTGTAACTGAAATATCCTACCAGTGAAGCAGGTGATACTAACTATAGTAACATGGTTGGATAAAAATCAAATTCAGTACTGAGTTGCAGTTAGATGCTTTAGGGTAAAATAGTAGTTTTAGTTGCATTTTATAATATGCAAAAAGTTTAATAACTGTCAAAGCAAACTCTGAAAAAAATGCAGGGTTTTCTAGGTGTTTCTCAGTGACAGCCCCTACAGCAATCAAGGTCCCTTTTAGATGAACAAAAAGGCAATCTGTTGAACGGCTGAAAAGTCAAATATTCCGGACCTTGAGATCGGTTTTGTGAGATTGCGGTATAGTGAAGATTGGAAAATTTGCCCTTTCCTCACTGTAGTACGATCTAGGAGTTGGTATATATAATTAGCGGAGAGGTGTGGGGCACAGCCCCCAACAAATCCAATTTCGAGGTCCAGAATATTCGACTTTTTAGCCGTTCGACAAATTGCCTCTTTGTTGTTATAATAGGGACCCCAGGATTCATTTTATCACCCATTTTGATGATTCACTAGCTTGCAATTTGCCAGAACAAGACTGCTATAAATGTAGTCAAGCATGTGCATTGTTGTAGCTGTGTGTGTGTGTGTGTGTGTGTGTGTGTGTGTGTGTGTGTGTGTGTGTGTGTGTGTGTGTGTGTGTGTATTTATTTGTATGCGTGTGTGTATGTGTGTGTGAACAGATAGACAGACATAGATATATAGGTCCTATGGAGTTAGCTGAAATATTTGTATTAACAAAGGGAATCACTGACTTGTTTGGTTGAGTTCCCTTTTGTCACTGTTTTAACAGCATTTTTGTGCAGGCTTTTTGAATATGTATGTATGTATGTATATATCACAAGGGTATTGGGGGGGGGGTCCTCCTGAAAAGCACTTTCTCATTAAAGATTCCATCAATGTAATTGCATTACTGGAATGCTGTTTGATGGATGATATATAGTCAGATACATATAGATACTGTGTGTGTGTTTGTGTGGTACATGCATGCATACATATATGTGTATATACATACATATGTATATATATATATATATATATATATATATATATATATATATATATATATAGATCATTGTTTTGGTCAAAGGTTCAGAATATCACGTGTTGTTGTGTTGAATGTTTGAAATATTGAACCGTCATTTAGAATGGCTGCCAGCATTTGTGGGGATTGGGAGTTTGTCTTTCCTCACTGTAGTGTTGTTATAGAGCTGGTATATTTAAACTACAGAGTTGTGTTGGAGGTGAAAGGGAGCTTGACTTCTGCATAACAGCTATGTTTTTGAGTATATATATATATATATATATATATATATATATATATATATATATAGATATAGATATATATATATGTGTGTGTGTATGTGTGTATATAATGTATATATATATATATATATATATATATATATATATATATATATATATATATATATATATATTCATGCACAAAAAGACATACACACACACACACACATACACACGATTACTTTGCAGATAGCTGACTAAAGTTTTAGTCGACCGACATTACATCAGCCATAGCTACAGCACTTTATACTCCAGACTACCAGCTATACTTACAGTAATTGTGCAGAACATCCTTGCATCACTCCTCATTTATGTCAGCAATCACAAATGTCATATGATTTTGTGTGGGGGCTCTGTCCCCATACCCCTTTATATACACTAACTTCACAGCTGTACAAGTGTGACTAAAATAAATTATCAACATGTATGCTATAGTCAAGAATCTGTAGCATAAAATGATTTATTTAGGTGCTAAAAAATTATGCAAGAATGCTGCACTTGACAAAAGAAATCACTATTCAACCAACTGAATGGCAACTATATTTGTGGGTGTGTATGTATAACATATGATTATAATTGTTTTTACTCAATCTCACTTCATTATATCAGAAATCACTGAACAAATTTGACAGAAAGCACATATGACTGAAAACTCATGTCATAGAATCACATTTGACTGAAAATCTTTATTGCACCAAACATACCTTAAAAACTTGTGCCTAACCTACTTACTTAAATTCACTACACTAGCTCCTCAGTTACATGACTGTAGAGACAAGAGAAAATACACACACACACACACACACACACACACACACACACACACACACACACACACACACACACACACACATGCACACACAGTAAATCACTGCTGATGCATATATAAACACATTTCATAGAAAACTTCATTACTGCAAGCACATCTTAAAATGTTTTTTGCAGTGGGACTTCACCCACCGCCCCTTACTTAAATATAATAACTCCATGGTTGCACAGCAATTGAGAAAAGAGAAAAAGAAACATGCACAATAAATCACTACTTGTTTACTTTATAATTCTCAGTCTATCATGATTCAGTCAAATATAATTTCAATTAACTTTGTTTAGTGAACTGTGAAAATGTCGTTCAGTCAAAACAGGTGCTAACATACATACATATATATAGCCTTTCAGCTAGCTATGCACACATTTAAGATTCCTTTTCTTCTTTGCCTTTACTAATATTAGCTTATGTAGTATATTGTTTATGGTATATATCCAGGAGTCTTCTCCTGAAAATGTAAAAAAAAAAAAATCTGAAGCAATATAAACATACTGACGTTTAGAGATACACTCTGAATATGTTAGTCAGAGAGGATATTGAAAGCTGACAAACTACATAATTTCCAGAGTATTTACTTATAAAATGAATCTGACAGTTCGCTATAAAATAACAAAACAGAAAAGTTACTAAACCATGAATATATAGTGTTGTGACTTCAGACCTAAAAAAAAACACATACATTTCTGCATAGAAGTGAGATTGTCATTCATTTATATGTGGCATAGAAATAATATTAAAAGTCTTTCTTTTTTCATTAATATTCACAATACAGCTGTTCCTTCATTAGAATGTAGGAGCACATTCCAAGCAAGTTTCAAAGTTAATTTTCTCAGTAACATTTTATAACAATTTCTTAGGAATGCGTCAGTCCATTTTTGAGGTAAACTTGTTATATATATGGAGCAAAACAGCTAAAATGACAGCTGCTAGGGCATACGTGTTCAAAATCTTTAGCAGTAGAGGAATTTGGCCTATAATCTTGTATTTTTTTGACAATTACTAGGTTTCATTCTTCATCTTTATGAAGTTGTTTTCAGTACAGTGTGTATTCTATTTACCTTCAGATGACAATACTGGGAAGGGGGGTATCAGTAAACTAAGCTGATGTGTTAACGTGTCTTTGTGCACATACTCTAGTACAAAAAGGAACTTAGAACTGTGCCCCTTCATCGTGTGCCCCTTCATCATATATGAATACCACTTGAGCCTGTGTTCATGAGTGCCCATTTTCCAGCAGCCAAGTCCACTGTGGATCACATTTGTCATACATGATACACTACCTGCTACACCCACCATTTTTCCTTAGAAACATGCAATTTCTCAACTCAGTAGTCTCACCCCAGGAGGCAGGCTTGATCCTTCATACTGCTTTTGTTCACTGTCTCCATTTTGCTGAACAGCTTGTAGTTTTTGAACTGTGAGGCCTCCTCAGAGCAATCCAGTAGCAGTGCACTATAAAGGCATTTGACACTATTTGACAAATGCCCTCTCAAATGTGGCTGACCAGCTTCATTTTCTGAAATGTGTGGTCCCACCACCAGAGTATTTCCGTCTCAATTATACTAGCGGTGGTGGTGCTGTGGTAGAGTTGTCGCCTCACAGTAAGACGTTGTCCTGTTCGATTCTCAGCTAAAACGTCTTCTGTGTGGAGACATGCGTGAATGGGCATACCTTCGTTGAAGGTTGTACATTAGGGCTAGCAACTCAGTACGTAAAAATCTACTGCCAATCATTAGCAGACTGGAGTTCTGCTGTGGCGACCCCTAACCGGGAAAAGCCGAAAGATACAACATACTAGCTGTTACACACCCTCTACAGTTTGGGTGAGCACTGAACTTCTTATCTTCACTTCTTGTGTGCTTTTCTGACCAAGCCTGTCTCATCACTGTGTTCCTGGTTTCATTCAGTACTGTTCACATGCAGACTGATTGACTCCTGCTGTCATCGGCGGTGTACAGTGTCTATCCCCCCTTCACACAAATTGCTTGTTTACATATTTCACTGTATACAGTCATATCCTGGACACTTCCCCCTTAGGTGAATATTTCCTTCAACAGTAAATAGCAACTTTTTTACTCTCATTTTTTTTCTACCCAAACATGAGGCATTTCTGAGCAAAAGTGGTGTTGTGTGTGTCCAAATACTGTTTTACATGTTCTTACTTTTATTTTTTTATTCCCCAACCACCTGCCCCTCATTACATTTATAGATTATCTACCATGTCTACAACTAACCCCAAACTCCTGCCCTTTTAAAGAAGTGTGCTAGATTTCTAGACAAATTCCAGTAGACCACTAAGATCATTACTTAGTGCACAAACAACTCTACAAAACTCAATCACTTCTTTAATTGCCCCCAAATCTTGCATATGAATCATTTGTATTGCTCTGCGTTATTAGCAAGACCAAACTCAATAAAGCTGATACCACAAATACTCTGTACTACAACTGCAAGGATTATTATACCACAAATACTCTGTACTACAACTGCAAGGATTATTACATTACTAAAGTATACTCAAACTAATTGTCTCACCCTGCTATGTTCCCGCTATATAAAACCTATGCTCAGTAGTAGCAGCATGTACATCCTCTTAACTGCCGCAATGAAGCCTAAATCAGCAGTTTTCCCAATATTATTATAGCCCTCTGCACAATAAATATACTTCTGATTACCATCACAACAAATAACTTATCTTAACATCTGTCAGCAGATGGTTAAGTATTACTGCCTGCAATTCTCACATGATCATATCAACATAACCATCAGTACTTAATACCCAAATATCTGACCACTATTTACCACTACCACCCAATAAAAAGAAAAAAAACAGTATCACAGTACTCCAATTAACTACACAACCCCAAGTGTAATTCACTGCACCTATTAATTCTAGAACTGCTTCTCGAAATGGGCTGGTGGCATTGAAACTAATCCATGCCGCATCTCTGTTTACTGAAACTAATCCATGCCACATCTCTGTTTACTGAAACTATTCCATGCCACATCTCTGTTTACTGAAACTAATCAATGCCACATCTCTGTTTACTGAAACTAATCCATGCCACATCTCTGTTTATTGAAACTAATCCATGCCGCATCTCTGTTTATTGAAACGAATCCATGCCACATCTCTGTTTACTGAAACTAATCCATGCCACATCTCTGTTTACTGAAACTAATCCATGCCACATCTCTGTTTACTGAAACTAATCCATGCCACATCTCTGTTTACTGAAACTAATCCATGCCACATCTCTGTTTACTGAAACTAATCCATGCCACATCTCTGTTTATTGAAACTAATCCATGCCACATCTCTGTTTACTGAAACTAATCCATGCCACATCTCTGTTTATTGCTTCTCTGATATAGCAGTTCCCACTATCTTGCAAACTAAAGTTATCATCATCATAATCGTCATCATCCCCAACCTCCCTTTTCTACATAGGGTGTGGGTGTTGTGTCAACTGTTACCATCTGTCTCTACTCAATGCCACTCTCCTGCCTTGTTCAACAGTCATGCCTGGCTGTTGCAGGTCTTCTCTCATGCAGTCATTCACTTCTTTGCTGAATGCCCTCATTTCTACTTGCCTTCTTTTAGTGTGTCCCAAATCGTCTTCACATGATTGTCATCTGCCTTTCTGCACATGTGACTGAACCATCATAATACATTCTGTTTGACCTTCTCACTACTCTGGCTTCTGCTCTGATGTCCTCATTTCTTTTGTCCCACAATGTTTATCCTACCACCTGTCTCAGGCACTTCATCTCTGTCACTTTTAGCTTTCTCAACTGCTGTGCCACTACTGTCCTTGTTTCTGTACCCTACAGTAGTACCAGCCACACCACTGTTTTGTATACCTTAATTTTCAGCTTCCTTGGCATTCTTCTGTCATACACTACCCCTGACACTCTGTGCCAGTTGCTGCCGCCCCTATGAGTCTAGCTTTGACCTCCTCATTCAGACTTCCCTTGTCAACCATCCTTCACAGACACTTGAAGCCGTTAATCTGTTCCACTATTTTCCCTTTTATCTCAATCTTCATCTTCTTCTGATTTCCCCCATTTGATGCCATTACAACTGTCTTACCTGTACTCAGTTTCATCCCATGTGCCTTCAGTTTTGCATCCCATTCCCCTATGCTTTGCTGAAGTTCTTGCTTAGTGTGTGTAATGCCACATCATCTGCATTCAGCAACATTGTTGATCTGTCACAACTGACCTGTTTGCTAACTTAGTCCATCACCAGTTTGAACAGCAGTGGGTTCAGTGTTGAACACGGATGCACACCTACTCCCACTGGCAATCCCTCTGTGAGGCTGAACACTAGTCATACTTGAGTCATTGGGTCCTTGGGACATAGCCTGCACTAAGTCTACCAATAAATGTGATAAAAAGTATAAGTACAAACGTCCCTGGCAGACTCAGGAAAAACCACAGGGGAGATTCAAACGCCAAAATAATGAATAAATATCAAAGTCCCCTGTCGTAATTTCACTCCAAGCGGTTCCGAGAACTTCAGATAAGGAAACACAGCAGTTCAAATGTGTAAATATCCTTATTGGCGCCAAAACGCCAATGATAAACAAAAGGGCATAAAATCCAAAATATCAGCACAAACTGTAGGCAATGACTCTTCAGTCCCAGATGAAACACAAAGATGTAGATTTATTGGGTAAGCGCTTTCGCTAAAAGCTTTGTCAAACCACAAACGCCAACAACTAAAAACTCATATTTATACACATTAGATATCAATTAATCAATTAAGAATTATTAGTACATTTAAAGGCATACATTCTAGAAGTGCCCAAGACTCTCCAAATAGATATTTTAATTTAGGAAAGGTATATTTAAATATAAGCTTGCGTTTTTTATTTTTTGTAAGACAGCACCCATGCATTTTTAATGTAAAGGTTTTTTAATGTAAAGATTTTTTAAACAAAGTTTTATAGGACAGTGTTGTTGTATATATACATTCCTTCAAACATTTATAAATGAAATGTTATTTGGATTGAATACAAGTTTTATTTTAGAGTTGAATAAGCATTTCTTATCACTATGTAAAAGTTTCATTGCTATATATTTTTATACAACTCACAGTTTTGAATGGGGAAAGAATGTATGCCTTTAAATGTACTCAGAATTCTTAATTGATTAATTGACATCTAATGTGTATAAATATGAGTTTTTAGTTGTTGGCATTTGTGGTTTGACAAAGCTTTTAGCGAAAGCGCTTACCCAATAAATCTACATCTTTGTGTTTCATCTGGGACTGAAAAGTCATTGCCTACAGTTTGTGTTGATATTTTGGATTTTCTGCTCTTTTGTTTATCATTGGCGTTTTGGCGCCAATAAGGACATTTACACATTTGAACTGCTGAGTTTTCTTATCTGAAGTTCTCGGAACCGCTTGGAGTGAAATTACGACAGGGGACTTTGATATTTATTCAATAAGTCTACCAATGTTTCTGGGACTACAAACTACCACAGGACTGTCCAAATCAACTTTCTTGGAACCCTGCTTTCTTCAAGTCTAGGAATGCTGAGTTGGACTGTCATCATGTGGAAGCACATGACCCTCCTCATGTTTGCAAAAACAATCACAAGTAGAATCCTAAATAAATTACATATGGATACAATGTCATAAGAACTGTTATCTATGCACAGGCTTTTTCTCTGTCATACATAAAGCCATAGATTATGCTGATTATGCCTTAAACAATATATTCCTACTGGCCATCATAAAATATAATATTCCCATGCTAGGACAATTTAGGGCAATCAAAATACATCAGTGTCGTGGATTGATCCATTTACTATAAAATTAAATAAAACTAGAGAAATAGCTTGAAAAGTTTAACAAAACAAAAGATGGCATGCATGCAGTCGGAGACAAAATACACACAACTAGGAACAAGTGTTAAAAACAAATAAGAACAGCTAAAAACAATAGTGCGTCCAACTCCAAAATAAAAAAGAGCACAACCACTCCTCTTTCTGGATTATCATCAACATGATGATGGAAAGACAAATACCAATAAAATTAATCCTTTCACCATTCCTTCTCAACAAGATGGCATCAGTGCTTTTACCACACCTTTCAAATCTGTCACACACAAATACTCAGCCTCCTACAACTAGAGTTACTGTACCTACTAAGAATTTCCTAAACTGGACTCCCACATTTACATTCAACAAATCACAACTAACAACATAAAAAACTACTCAGAAAAAGATCGGTATCACCATCCATCGATAGTCTTCCTCCTATATTCAAAGCAACATAAAAAACACAATAGCCACAGTCCACTCAGTCCACCAAGGATTCACAAAAACAATGTACTAACAATGAAGCAGTGGCTAAAAACTAGTTTTTTTAAAGTCTGTTAAGCACTTTTGTCCCTGGGACTTCATCAGACTTGATTTGTCTACATTCACGAACAGGTATATAACTTGAATTAGTCACATGACCAGTAACAATTTAAATTTAAAAAGACATGTCACAAAACATAATAAAATTAAAACAAGAAATCTAAAACTGTTAAAATTCTTATATTGCAGAGTATGCAAACACAACAGCTGCTACTCACACATAACCAGCTTAGTTCAAAAGTATGGACACAGTATCCCCTCCACACCTCCCCAACTATATACCAACTCCGAGATCACACTACAATGGGGAAAAGGGGATCAGAAAATTAGGGTGTGTGTGGGGGGGTGCAGCCCTCCACCTGGATGGCTTTCAAACATTGCAGTGTGTGAGATGGGGAAATGTTGGCCAACTGGTTATTTTCCCATCTCACACATTCACTGAAGTAAATGTTTGAGGAATGAACATTCGCTGATTTATGTTCACTGATCAGAGGTTTGATGACTTTACCTTTCGAACAGTAAACATAGACTCCAATTACTTCACACTAAAGATTGACAAACTGTTAAACCATTGAAAAAATGGGAAATGGCTGCATGAGACTACAGAACAGCAGCGATCGGGGAATTCATCCATTCCCCACTGCAGTGCATTCTCAGAGCTATATATAATTAGTAGTGGATCTGGGAGCACAGCTCCCCCCACATGGTGGCTGCAGAGGGGGTTTGTCCCCATGCAAAAAAAACTGTTATTCACACTTTCCAGTGTTGTTTTTGGTGTTGTGTGGTTCACTCTTTAGGGTGTGATGTGTAATGCTAACTCAGCATTGCTATGGAACGTATGTAGTTGTACAGTTGCAGTGATCTTCCATCTTAATTGTGTATGATTACTTATAGCCTTTTGTTATATGATGGTTGTCATAGCATTTCCAAGGTCCCCTCTGAAAATGTCCTTCACCTATCAGATTAACAAAATGTATAAATAAGTCACTACCATCTCTCGGAGGACTTTCAAAAGAACAAAAATTGACATAGCATAAAAACACTCTCATCAAATTAAACAAACAAATCAGAGGACAAATAAAGTCTACCAAAGCCAAATCTGAGGTAATTTGACCTCCCAGGCCAAGGACAACCACTAAGCATTCTTTAGCTATGTCTGGAACCTCAAAGGCAATACACAATTGTGTGTTAATGGAGCCACCTATACTGAGCCAGAAGATATAGCAAACCTACTGGTATGCAAATTCAGCTCTAACCCCTCCCCCCCAACCTCCCTTCAGGAAATACCATCAAATATTACTTCCTTTACTATCATTAGGGAACAGGCCCTCAATGCTCTCTCTAAGGACAAGAACAATGAATTGATGAGCACAGACAATATCTCAGGATGTCTTCTAAGTAACATGAAATATGACCTATCAGGTCTTCTGGAATTGCTGTTTAACTATAGCCTCCAAACAGGCTTCATGCCTCATGAATGGAGAATAGCAACAGTCATCCCTCTGCACAAAGGTGGTCCATCTATAGACTTTGGATATTATAGACTCATAAGTCTAAATTGTCTCATATGCAAAGCCATGGAAAGAATCATCATGGAAATAATCAGTAATGACATAAGAAACCTCCTGCCACAGGACCAAACCCAGTGTGGTTTCATCAAGAGCAGGGCATGCCTACTCAACCTGGTGGACTTTTTTGAGAAGGTCACCAAAGTAATGGATGAGGGCAAAACTATTCATACTGTTACCTTGACCTGGCCAAGGCATTTGACACAATACCCTACTTGGGCATTGTTGATAAACTCAAGTAGTTAGGTATAAGCCCTTATGTCACCCAGACAAGACCCAGGATGTTAGAATTAGGGAGTCTACCTCTACAAAGAGGCCAATCAAAATCAGAGTCCCCTAGGGATCAATCCTAGGACTGATCCTTTTTGACATTTACTTGTCTGAAGTCAAGGCCAGTGTCAAGGGCCTCTGGCTGGCTAAATTTGCAGGTGATTACACATTAGGAGCAGACACAGACTCCCCCACTGCACTAATGTTCTCCAGGAAGGGCTGGCACAGACAAATAACTTGCTTCAGCACCATAAACTAAAACTAAATGCCATGAAATGAATAATAGTATCCTTCAGGAAGTCATCCAACCCTGGTAACTTATGATATTGACAACACTGCCCGATGTCAGGGACTTAGGGCAAATGTAGCCAGTAATATAGCCTTTGACCATCATGTGTGGTGAGGAAATCGTTCTATGTTGTTCACCTTATAAACAAATGTATGTCATCTAGGTCCAAGGAGGTCATTGTTCCACTATATTCAGCATTTATCAGACCTATGATTGAGTGAAATGCCCCCCTGGTATGTACCTATACAGGCACATCCAAAAATTGGAATGTCTAAAGGGGCTCCTCACTAAAAGATTATGGGGCATAAGTAACATATCCTGTGCAGACTGCCTCAAAGCCCTATCCCCATATTCTGTCTACTGCAGGCTGTTGTAGGCAGACCTATGCCTGGCATACAAGGCATTGTCATACCCCACCCTGATGGACCTCTTGCATATCCACAAAGCAAACAGCACCAGAATTATCCATTCTAGAGATTTATACCCTACCTGTGATATAAATAGGACATGCTGAAGAAACAGACAGGTATGTATCCCAAAAATTACCTGTTCTCTGGAACAGGCTTTCCATCCATATGTACCAGAGTTCCTCTCTAATTCATTTCAAGTGTATCTTGAACAACTGGCTGGGAAACAAGAAAACTGTTCCCTGGTTTGACATCTATGTCTCTAACTGACACAGGCAGCCTATAAATGGTTCTACTACCAGGCCCCTGCTTGTAAATCTTTCATCTCCCAAGCCCCTGCTTACTCTTATCAAGGGTACCACAACTTATCAGAGAATTGGAATGCATGGCTAGGCTTAAAAAGGCCAGAATGGCCTAGTTCAGACCCATGAATCTATGAACCTGTGAATTACTACACAGCTTGCGGTCTGAATTCAGTTTCAGGTAGTCCAACCAATTGCTTATTTTTTTTTTTTGCACTCTGATAATTGGCAGAAATTACTTCTAAACTTATGTTTATAAGGCCCATCCACAGTGAAAATAAAATGTTGGCCCATGCTGCCATAGCCACAGGGAGACTGCAAAGCCAGAAGGTCAAGATCCATGCCACTGATCTTGTTGTGGTTTGTTCTTCAGGCAAACAATTCTGAGATTCCTGAAGTGTCTACATAACTCAACCTTTACAGTCTTCAGTTTAGAACATTAAAAGTCATGTGCACCAGCTTAGATGTTCAGTCATCAGATGGTTAGTTACTCCTCACCACTGAATCCTGGTATCTACCATGGCATAGCTCCATTTCTTCACGATCTTCTGTTTGTTTATTAGGATTAGATTCTTGTAGCACCTGCTTTGTTTAATCTGCACAGTTTGAGTCTTCAACTAGTAATTAAGAATCACCTTATTACACTGCCACAATGCAACTCAAGAATCTAAAGACACTATGTTTAGTCAGTCATCTGCTGCTGGTGTTTACCAGTGTCTGCATAGCTACACTTGTATGCTGACCAGTTGTGAATGTGTTTACTTTAATGTGTTTTCATGATTAGTTTACTGAGCAATATTAACATGGAAATATGACTGTGCTCCTCAGATTATATTGTAGAATATCAATCATAATCACTAACTGTGTTTTCATATCATTATAAGGACTAGTTGAACAGGTTTTCCACATAACATCTGTCTGAATCTGTTAGATATGCTTCAGCAGTGTTTAATACCAGCTTTAGATAAATCTGCCAACTGTCAGTAAAAGACTGCAGCTGTTATCATTGCCCATGTGTTAATACTGCTACATTGTCTACTCCATTTCTAATATTTTAAGTATCATGGCTTTCCATTTTCACGAATAAGCTTTGAAAGGGATATTGCTATGCTGGTAAATGTACTAAATGTTGGCAGATAACAATAAATTAGTATTTACTATTTTGGACTGTTATCCTGATCTTGATAAATGAAATAGAATCCATTACATATTATTCATAAGTGCAAGAAAAAACTAGCCAAACTAGAATTTTCTACTGTGTGATTCCTTAAAGCCTCTTACAAAAGAGGATAATGAGATATATGCAAATGACCCCTTTAGGACATCCGGTGTTTCAACTCTATGGCAGTTGTGAATGCAAGTGACTTATTTTCTTTTTAAGTCTGGATGAATTCAGGCTGATAAAGCCAAACCCCACTAGCTGTGGACATGCATGTTTCAGTCTTCTTATGACCTCATCAGCACAGCATAAGTGGATTGTCTGGCCAAGCTTTAGAAACACAGGGTTGTCATACCAGCTGATGTCTATAAACAAAAATAAGAGAAGATCCAACACTTTGCTCTGTGGTACACTACTGGTACTTTTTTCTGCTTTAAAAAGTGGCACCTTCAACTCTAAATATATGGGTGCACTCAGACAATGAGTTAGACATCAGCTTTATAACATGTGGATTTATATTTACATTTACAAGTCTGTCAGTATTACCTGCATGTGGAATAGTCTCAAAGGCCTTAACCACATCCAGATATGATGGATGTACTGTAAAACCATTCTCCGCTATGTTGGTAACTTCTCCACTCTGATTAAAAAAAAAAAAGTTAAGTAGCAGTTCCGATAGGCCAAATTTAATTCTGATAATCAGGTGGGTCTATGTCAGAAGATCAAAGTTCAAAAGAATGCAAATCAGAATATCTAAAACTCAAAATATAGAAAATATTTTTAATTCAGGGGACAAGCCCCCCTGCACCCCTCATGTGGGGGGTGGGCTCCCCACACCCTTTGCTAACTATATACCAACTCCAAGATTGCACAACACTGGAGAAAGGGCAAATTCCATTTTCAACATTTTAATTTTCAGTCTTTTGAGCTTTCGATCTTCTGAAAGAGATCCAATCAGGCAAGCTGGTATGTTATCAGGGCCTCTGTATGTGGTGCTCTTAGCATTTGAGAGGGCTATGAGGAATTTGTTCCATAGTAATGGTTTAGTGTGATTGGGACCCCTCGTATCTATGGAATAGTTATAACTATAGGTGGAGTAAAATTTACTCTAAATTTGTCCTCCAGAATATTATGCATTATTGTAGACTAGCTCTGAACATTGCTGAGTTAAGTTTTAACTTCCTGACATAGTTAATAAAAGATTTGTAGTATATTTTGGTGTCAGTTGATATTTTAAGGTCAAATTCAGCTTTGGGTAGCCACACCCTTAATCTCTTTGCTAGTTTGATTGTGTGCTCTTTACATGCATAGAATGGGGCCTCCATCAACACTAAGTCATTTAGTTATCCTATTATAAAGTTTGTATATAAATGGGGCCTCCGTCAGCAGTAAGTCATTAAGTTATCTTGTTATAAAGTTTGTATATAAATGAGGCCTCCATCAACACTAAGTTATTTAGTTATTTTGTTATAAAGTTTGTATATCAATGGGGCCTCCATCAACACTAAGTCATTTAGTTATCTTGTTATAACTTCTTGTAAATATTTGTAAATCAAACACCAGGGCTGGGGACTCTCTCTTCTCTAATATTGTTGGAAAATCCTGGAACCTTCTTTCTAATGAACTTTCCTCTCTTTCCTCTATATTACTCTTTAAAACCAAATTGAAACTTTTCCTCAGAACACACTGGTTGTGCTCCTGTACTAAACCTGACTGATCAACTAGCTCTTCTTACTTGGTTCACCCTACCCTCCTCTTCTCAGTAATCAAGTTCCTTTTGTTAATAACAACTTACCTTGTATTTCTATACTATTACTTACATCTTCAGAATCTCATTAAGGAGACTACTTTTACTAATATATTGTATAATTTCAGCTCCTACTTTTTCTTTATGACTACTTGTATACTAATATATTGTATAATTCTGCTGCCATCTTTTTCTTTATGATGTATTGCAACTACATTTTGTATTGTACTAATTGTATCTGTATATTTTGCACTATGTTATGAATGAATGACCTCTGATTATTCTCTGTACCGCACCTGCAATGTTCATTATATACATTAATTTTTGTATATGTTTTTTTGTTTGTTTCCTCGGAGCCTGTACTGAAAATGAACATATATCCAGTTAGACTAGCCTGGTCAACAAATGTAAAATAAAATAAATAAATAAATAAATAAATAAAGTTTGTATATCAATGGGGTCTCCATCAACACTAAGTCATTTAGTTATCTTCTTATAAAGTTTGTATATAAATGAGGCCTCCATAAACACTAAGTCATTTAGTTATCTTGTTATAAAGTTTGTATATAAGTGGAGCCTCCATCAGCCCTAAGTCATTTAGTTATCATGTTATAAAGTTTGATATAAATGGAGCCTCCATCAACACTAAGTCATTTAGTTATCTTGTTATAAAGTTTGTATAAGCATCTATATATGTATAAACATTTGTAAATGTTTGTATAAAAGCAATAGATTCTGTCAGAGGAGGATTACATTGGGGTTTATTTAGTTTATCAGGTAATCGATGAAGGTTTGCTTTTGAGAAGTCGCTAAGCAGAGGTATTTGAAGATTAAGTTTCAAAGGAAAGATCACTGATTTATGGTTCACTGAGGAAGGGTTTCTATTACGTGATCGAAAGAAGAGCAAAAATGCCGCATATCGAAGTTCGTATTTTGGGATCGCATTACAGTGAATATTGGAATATTTGCCCTTTCCTCACTGTAGTGCGATCTCGGAGTTGATATATATATATTTAGTGGGGGTGTGGGGGGCGCAGCCCCCCACAATAATAGTTTCGATATGCGGCATTTTTGCTCTTATGAGTGTTCGGAATTGTGATCTTTCGATCACATAATAGGAACCCACTGAGGAATCTGTTACATGTGGATGTGTGCAAGAAGGAGCTGTACTTGTAAAGACAAGATCAAGGATATTTGGACTAATAGTATGATTGTTAACTGTCTATACAATACAGCTAGTTTTTGTAATGTGAAGGAAGCATTCAAGATTGCTATCACTGAATGTTTAGGTCAGCTTTATTACTGACAAACAGTTTAATACCCACCCCGCACAATATAAAGGTGTTGACATTAATGGGAATTTTGACTAATACTTTAAGGTATCTCTTGGGGTCAGTAAGATTAATGGAGAATAAAATGGTAATTAATCTTGCATAGGGTGATTTGGAATGGTAATTGTGTCAGATGATAAGACTGATGAAGAATGCCAGTTATGCAGTCTACAAATCCTGGTATATTACACATTACCACTTTTGGCATCTCTGAATTAAAAAAGTTATATGGATTACATGGTAATCTACTGGTGGACCAAGACTAATAGCTTGAGTTTCAACTGCCCATGGTTCCAATGACAGGACATCCTACATAGCAATTGTTGACTATTT